>NW_020653854.1:17716757-17749798 GCF_003589595.1 Hyposmocoma kahamanoa
ATACGTTTATCCAAGTCCTAATACTATTATTAAAGTAAAGAATCTTCTAGTACCATCTAGGAAGATAGAGAATTCATTTTAGTTTACACCCGTTGTTTTTTTTGTGTGCCTACCATTTTGAAAAATAAAGAAACACGAACTCACCGAAATATGAGTAATATTTAAAATAGTACTAAAAATCATTGAGAGCTCATAAAGTCGAGTACCGTATTTTTATAATAGGTACGATATGTCAAAGACTAATTATGTAATGATTTACGTACATTTTCTACGAGTAAATTAAAATAATGAAACACAACCAATATTTAATCTATATATTTTGTTAACAATCCACGACAACGAACTCAAACGAAAGGCAAAGGAAGGAAGGAAAGAAATTTCTAAAGGCGTCACTGTGCGTCGTTAGCAAAAATACGCCGTTCTTTTTTTGAAACTCATTACAGGTCTGTGTACAGATCTAAAATGAAAATTTTCATCACACTTGCTCGTAAACAATGTCATAACATGCAAGCAAAGTCGACCGTAATGTGCTAAATGATACACACGGGCGTTTTCATTACATTATCGCCCTATGGATTTTTACGTCAAGATTAAGCAAAAGTTTTTATACCCGAAAAATCTGAACGTATATTTCGCATAAACTTTTATTATAAAAAAACTAAACATTTACAATTTAACTATATTTTACTAAATTTATTTTCTGAATTCAAATTCTGCAGTATTTCTATATACTTAGAAATAAATTATACTTAATAATTAAAATTATGTAGTACGAGTGGTAAAAATTACAAACGTCCAGTCAATAGCGCCTTTGCCTTCGCCTTCGGCCTTCTAACAAACTCTCGTTAGTAATTTCTTATTTACCGCCCCTAATAGACAATGTAATAATTAATATATGTAATAATAATTAGAATAATTCAATTCAGTAGCGAGTACCATGAACAATGTTGACCAAGTATAAAATAGGTTCACAACTAAAAAGAGCGCCTTTGTGATATGGTTTCTTCCATCCTATAAGGATATGGTCTAAGAAATTTTATAATTGACAGATTAATGTGCAGAGTACAAAAAAAAACTATCGTCACATTTTTTGCCTGGCACAGGTACTTGGTATATTTTTAAACACAAGGTCTACTAATTTACAATAACATGTAAATTGACGTACTCATTATTTGACTTAATTGTAGATTAATCGCATTTGGAACATAAGTACGAGATGGTTATTTAATAATAAGTGTTATAGTTAAACCAATATATATTGTTTTGTCGCTGATAGCTCATGTACATATGTATAATAATATGTTTACGTAATTATCGTAAGTACGTATGGTATTCTTACAAAAGTGTATAAATTGAAATATAAGAAGGGAAAAATTTAGTCGCTACAAAACAACATTCGTTTCCAACTTAAAAATGGCGTGCGAATAATTAAAAAGTTTTAATGACAGTCATTTGTAATAAATTACGCACATGAATTAGGACGTAGGTTTTTATGTGACGTCTTTGAACTGAATATATCAAAATTTATGGATGTAGGTACGTATATGCGTCTCAGAATTATATATTAACTTAATACGTAATTATCGAGTTCTTAGGTTTTCGCGATTGTTACACATAGGAAATTGACTGTCAACCGTGACCATGGGACCTGTAAAGGGCCCGAAACGTCGGTTTGTTTGAAAAAACAAATATACGCGATTTAAATCCGGAAAAATAGTTTCATTTCCTATTAATACGTATTTGGCAGGAATTCATAGTAAATACTTTTATGCAATTAATTACGATTATCTATTATTTGACTAAAGTCATATCTATCTAAAATAAAATAATCTCTGGAAAAGGGATATTAGTATCTCCAAGTTACGCAGTAGCTACGCAATCGCTAATCCGCCTGATATATGTAGCAACTTAGAATAATAACGCATAGAAACCTAGCCCGCACACGCTAAGTGAGGCAAATTGAAGCGCTCCCAAAGGGCCTACACGAGCGGGCGGGCCTTCAGTGCTCAAGGTCAACTTGCACCGCGAACAGCTCCAGAATTTTAGTTAAAAATGACGAAATGTGCTGTAAATGAGTGTAAAAATACGTCAGACAAACATAAAATAGATACTAACATTACATTCCACAAGGAAGTAACGCGTTTCAACTTGTATTTTTATATAAATATTCACTAAAACCGAAAATTAACCTACTACTAAAACTAGCCTACATGAATTTGATTTTTGCCTCACTTGTGACAGTTCATTTGATATGAAACTATCATTCTATGCGTTATTATCATTGACTTACTATTATATGGACGTCGGGTCCGCGCTAAAAAGTGTCCGCACTTGTAAGGCGCTAAAATCGTATACAGAGCGCGACACTCCGCTTTAGTCTTCATTTGTTCTACGGACAGCGCGATACTGCGATGACATTACAATTTAAATTTCGAATAGGTTGACTTGGGACATTTTTTTCGTGGTTTTTGTATTAGACCCGTCGTCCATTTATTTGTAAGTCAATGGTTATTATTCTAAGTGTAGCAATTTGCATGTACTTTGTGGCCTTTTGTTCAATAGCTTGTTTATTTTTTATTTATGGTATTATATTGTTGTTTTATAGACAGGTACATAGAAGACGTTCATTTTATTTTAATTTATGTTATGAAAAATTATCACCGAACAGAACCTATGTATAATCTAAATGTAGACGACTTTATGTAAAATACCTTTTACACACGAACATTACACAGCGTTTACGGGCCGTCAAAAAACCAAATTACTTTTCTCAAATTAAAACTGAAAGGTTTTTACACCATCTCGAATTGCTCGAGAGAAACTTTAAACAATTTGGCTGACTATTGAAGCCAATAAAAATAGACTTTGGTGAATAAAACGTTTTACACCTTCGTGAGTTTCATTTTGAAAACGTTGAAATCGATGAGTGCATTTGCATGGGAAAAGCACCTTAACTTTTAATATAGTCGTGTAGGGACCGGGCGAACCGCGAGTCCGATAGATCTTTTGCATATTTTTTATTGAGTGTCCAAGCTTTTGATGCATGCGTTCCGCGTTTGTTACTTACGTAGATACGTACAAATATGTTGATATGCAAAGGTGTGATTAAACAATCGACTAAAAGCAAAAAATGGTCCAATGTTGTAATCTATGTAAAAATTGCCTTTATTATAAATTAGAAAAGCAATAATAAACGACGATGAAAAAGTATGGCACCAGACTTATGAGAGTACATTATTTATTTATTTAAACAATATTTTTTGTACCTCGCCTCGAGCCTCCGACCGAGTGGTCACGACTCTTCACACAATTACATTTATGTACATTTCATATGTTATCCAATTTGTATAAAAGTATTAGAATTTAAGTTTATTTTATTGATATACTGTTATTTGCTTAGGTTATTTACATATCATAAGTATTTCTCATGTGTATGTAGTTGTATGTACACTACCTATTATGTTGATTTTCTTATCAGTTTATTTATTTATTGTTGAGTTCTGTATTGTTGTCCGAGCCTCACTCGCCCCGGGCTTGCTAAAAATCAGCGCCACGAAACGGTTTAAAAAAGCCGTTTGTGGCTTAAGTACTGCATTATTAATTGTTTTAATTGAGTAATCAGTATCAATTGTTTTATTTCTTTTAATGTTATTATTTTATGATTATATATTGAGATTCTCGCCTCTCCGAGGGCCTAATATACTACTGGTTACATTGGCTACTAATAATATATACATAATTTTTAATTGTTATTATTATTATTATTCTCTGTTGTTTTGTCTTTAAGCGTGTCTGTGCTTGTGTAATAAACAGTTTTCTTTCTTTCTTCTTTCTTTCTATACACAGTGATTTAGAACGAATAAAATAAAACTACTAAATAAATATCTGCTTTGTAAAACAACAATGAAAAACAAAAAAGTAGTAAATTTTGAATTTCCCTCGTTAACTGTTTTATCGACAATATTCTGTAAAGAATTGTCAAAATCTTCAGGTATTAGTCGCTAGATGCCGCTCATATGTGTGGCCATTGTTCCAATCTCTATCTAGCTAAGCCGTTCCACAAATAAGCCCGTCAGGTTTTCGTTGTACATTTTCCTTTTTACGGTTGGTTACAGAATATTTATATATAGCGTGCAATACTTATTTACTAAACCGTTTTAATAGCATATTTTCATATGAACCGAAGGAGCACAACAGCGCTGAATATAGCAATTCTCGCGAGCGCCAACTGCATAGTTTGAGATAGTAAAATAGCAACTCTAATCATTTGTCAGAAATAGCAAGCGACGGACCGACGCGTCACCGTCGGATTTTATTTATTTTTTAATTTTGTGACAAAGAAAATTGTGATAGTGTGATTTTTATACACGTCTTGGTGATAAATAATAGTTATAAGATTTGTTATGTTATTGTTGCACGGTGAAAAACTAAACGAGGTAAGGGGGTGGTGAAATCGACTTCAGTGTGCAGACTTTGTTTGGGCTGTGGGATCGATAACCCGGTCGGCTAGCCATGAGGCGCGACGCTGAGGTTATGTCGGCTGCGACAGGCATCAGAGTTCAAGTAACGGTCCGGGCCGGAGCGGGCTGCCTCGCGTTACAACCGCAGAATCCGGTCGGGCCTGGGACTGGGACCAGTTAGTTTATAATAGCGTCTAGATACTCATACGCCGCCCTCATTCCGTTACGCTTGCCGCCGACTGTCATTGTAAATAAATACTCGGTAATCAGCTTCGCTTCTAATCAACAAGGAGTGCCCATGCCCCAGACCCTTAGTTCGCTCGTCACCTACGGAGATTCCTTTTGAGACGTGCGCCTGTTTTCCAGCTTACCCTGCCTGCAGTGCGTGCCAAGAGCCCCAGAGTCCCAGCCATTAGATTGAGTGGAGTGTCCCCTGTGCCCGCCCACACGTAGCCCCGTACGCCGCCAAAATTCCGCGAGACACGTCGGACTCATCCTCCAGCATGGAACTGGAGAAAGCCCCCACTCTCCATGAGGAGGACTCCAAAGTCACCCTCACTATCAGACTGATTATGCAGGGGAAGGTAAGAGATAATGCACTTATTACTTTTTGATAAATCACTGAATAGGCGCTGTTCCCTTCAAATTTATTGGTGGTTAAACTGTGCAAGTGTGTATTTTACCTTCTTCTAAATTATTGATTTAAGTATTTAGTACACTTTTCCTTAGTTAGCTGTAGCTTAATCACAAAGGCAACATTTATTATTAGTTGTTGTCATGATTCACCAAAGTGAATTTTATCAAGCTTAAAAGCTTGATAAAATCTTAGATTCTATCTTAGAATTTATATGCTTATGTATGTAAAACACACTAATTGATTAAAGATCATGGCCCATAATCTGACCCAGTTAATAGATACATACAAAAGCCATTATGCAGTTGTAAACCACTTTTTATTTTATGTAAAAATATATTAAAATCTACAAGGTCAACATTAAAAAGGAAATAAAGATTTGATATTTAACATGTTTAATGGAGTGAAAATCCGAATTACCTTATTAACATACTTTCTGTCAAAATAAATTTCATCATACTCCTGCACAATCACTGAGCGGTCAGTTGTAGTAAGATCAAATTCATTCTCTGCATGATCCACCATAAATACAAAATACAAAAATATTTTGCACTAACATACATATAAAAATACATTGTTTTTACTCCATAATTGACCATACTCACAATGAAGTGACACATACCATTGTAAAGTACACATATTTTTCTATAAATCTAGCCATATGTAATTTCGGTATGCAATAGGTATCATTTTTATACTTTTGCGGCCATGGTCTTTTATAAACATTGTAAAATTTTGTTATTATTCAATCAAAGTAGCCTAATTTTAAAAAGAAAAAGTTAGCATAAGTTAATGCAAATATACCTCACTAGAGCACTAGAATTAAAAACGAACTGAAAAAATTTACATAGTTAAAAGAGTTGTGTTTTGAATGAAGTAATCTAATATGACTTTGGTATGCCTATCTTGTTAGGGGAATAGCACTTGTAGGGGTGCTTAAACCAGATCCTGTTTACATGTAGGCTCACCTAGTGACTACGCTTCACAATTGACACCACAGTAATTGTACAACTGCTTTATGTATGTACAGTATTTTACACAATAGCTTAAAACCTTGAGTTACATACATGGTATAGGCAACAATGTTATAAACATATTGGTTACAATTCGAAAAAGGCTATTATGGTGTTAAATGAAAGAATTTATATTATGTTGGCTTATACAATCTGTCAATATCAATAGAAGCCAATTTAGTGCTCACAAAAAAATACTTTTCTGCTTGCATGCTTCATTAATCTCCTAACAATACAGTTAGCATTGTATCTAAAGTACATGTAAGTGTACCTGATTTTCCTACATTCCATTGAGGCTAAGTGTAGCTTATGTACATACTTCTAGGAAAATATGTTGTGAATAATGCCTGAAGTATGATAGACGACATTATTGTTTTGTTCATAGCAGTGTTATTTGTGTTACATTGCTCAACCTGTAGTTCAAATTTAGCGCACCTAGATGCGCCGAGATTGCACGTCCTCATGAGATGTATTGGTGTTAACATGTACCTATAAGTATAGTTTTATCTAGGGCCTTTTAATTGGCTGTAATCCAATACAAAATATATTTGGCATCCAGCCAGCTATTGGCAGTCGCCCTGTTCATCAAACTTGTCGATTTGTATCTTTTTCAAATTAAAATATTGTCTCGTGACCTTTCAGGCCTATATATTTTATATTAAATATACCTTGAAGTACATTTGAAGTGGAATAAAAGTCTTAGATATTTCCTTTAGAAGACATAATAGATCAAAAAGTACTTGTTGCTCCACTACAAAATAGACTTGCTTTGCACTTTAACATCAATGAAACTATTAATTGCTTATAAATTAACACTGAATACTAAAATTTCGCAATAGTGATTCAATAAATGACAAGTTTACTTTGCTGGTACCCAGTTACCTAATTGTTTTGTAATTTATTTTCCATTTCACACCTTTGTTATGGTCCAATGAAAAATGTGAAAGTGAAGTTAATTAATTCTGACTCTAGAATTATTCATTGCACTTCTAAAACAACAAAACAACTAAGTTTTTGCAATACATCATTTAGCCTAGAGTTTATTGAACTCGAGTTAGCAATCCATCACCTATTTGTGGCCGTGGTGCGACGTCGGGCGTAGACGGACGAGCATTGTTCACATAGTGCAGGAGTCAGGCCGCCGGTGCCAGAAGCTGGTTGCAACTACCGCGCTGGCTTGATGCTCCGCTGACGCGACTATAATTGCAGCAAAGAATCGCTCGATGCAGTGACTATTATTGGCGGCCAGACAGGAAATCTTTTGTACTATAAATCTAAGCGCGACTGATTTAATTGCGCGTGTTGCACAATATCGGCGACCTAATCTCGCATTTATTACGCTAGCGTTTACTAACAGTAATACTTTTTTGTTTACAGGAAGTTGGCAGTATTATTGGGAAAAAGGGAGAGATTGTTAAGAGATTTAGAGAAGAGGTTTGTTGAAAAAATATCTGTAAATAAGTAAAAATACATTGTTGCACAATTTAAAATAAATTAATGAGTACTGTTAAATTTCCAGTCAGGAGCCAAAATCAACATATCTGATGGATCGTGCCCAGAACGCATTGTCACCGTCACTGGCAATACAAGTGCTATATTCAAGGCTTTCACACTCATATGCAAGAAATTTGAGGAGGTTTGTATTTACACTAATTCTCCTAATCTCTGTATATACATATGTGATGTGTCATATCTCTCGCCTATAAATAATTATTTATTATAAATCAACGATCGTCGGCTACTTGTGCTCACTGAACATCTAAAAAATGTATTGTAAAGGGACTACCCACTTGATGGACATCATTTTAAATAATAACCATTTACAGGAGTAATATTAGACTGCATTAAATAACACTAAACAAAACGTCAGTAATCGAATATTTCATGAATGAGTCTATATATTTATTATACATACATTATTTATAAAATTTATATTTATATTTAAGATAAATAAATGGTGAAATTACAGGCACATGGGATTTGTCAACTTATGTCTCAGGGTGACGGGCGCAGTGGTAGTGCCCCTCAGAACTTTGCAATTTAAAGCTCTGAGTGGCACTGTAACTGTTATGTACAGGCGTTTTGCTTACCATGAGGCGCACGACTTGTTCGTCCCGTCCCTTGTCCCGTCCCAATGTTATAAAAAAAAATTATAAAAAGAATAATGCAGAGCAATATAATAGTGTTTCACAGTTTATGCTTCATATAATTTATTGTCGTGTAAGCTTGGCAAAATTTTTTAACCGATTTGTTATATGTTATAGTGTAGTCAAGAACCTACTTGGTTGTTATTCAATGGTGATGGTGTAATCGAGAAATAGTCAATATCGAGTTCTTAGGTTTCCACGATTGTTACACATTGGGAATGAAACTATTTCTTCTGTTCTAAATCGAGTAGTAGAGAGCTATCTAAAGCGCGGGATCTCTATGCTGGAATAGCAGTATTACTGGTCACATAGATTTTTAACTTTGCCAGTTAGAGTATATTAATGTAAACACATATTCTAAACAATACTACAAATTCAGTTTAATTAGCTTATTGAAACTTATACAGAAGAAATTAATGATTAAAATTATAAGCTGAATATGCCACAGCTCAACTGATGTAATGCTGGATTTCAGTTCGAGACGCTTTTATAGGATAAGATGGCACGAAAGTACTGATGTGGGTTAACGCTAAAATTATAACATAGCTTAAAATTTAACTAAAAATTTGTAGGAAAATTAATGAATTGAATGTATGACATACTGCATTTGTTAGGCATTTATATAGAAGAAACTTACTCAATGACGACCGAATAGCAGAACCTAAATAAGTTTATTTTTTTATAATTTTTAGTTTTTAATGTTTAAATAAACATTTTGATAAATAATGTTGGTTCTACATTACTACATGCGAGACTTCGTGCAATAAGTAATATAAGCTGCTAGTAAAAGATCCCTTATAAGTTTGGCATTTAGTAATCATATCGTACCCTTGATCATACGTCCAAATTACTACAAGAAAAAAAATTATGTATGTGAAATTTCATAACTGTCCTATTAAAAATAATCGAGTAATTATGTTCGTAGAACCTTTCAACCTCTTTCCTGAAAAGTTGTCATTTTGCACATGTGGCCTTACGTGGGTGCGATATGTAAATGGATTTTTTTATGCCAATCTCCATTGACTTACAAATAAATGGACGACGGGTCTAATACAAAAACCACGAAAAAAATGTCCCAAGTCAACCTATTTAAACGTAGTGACATGTGAAGGAATATGAAAAAGCTAAAACGTTGAATTTAAATTGTAATGTCATCGCATTACTGTCTAATTTTGCTTGCTTCGCTGTCAGTCGAACTGTTTTAACTGCCTCCGTGGCCGAACGGTTACCATGCCGGACTGCCACGCAGAGGTCCCAGGTTCGATTCCCGGGCCGGGAGAAATGTTTGTATGGCTTACATTTATTTCTCTCGTGAGTTTGGGTGTAATTTGTGGTTGTCTATGTGTGTGTCCATTGCACCCGCGACATAGGGTTTCCCTAGTGCGGGGCTATGTTGAGTGTGTGCGTTATTTATTTATTATTATTATTTAAACGAAGACTAAAGCGTGAATGACGCTCTGTATACGATTTTAACGCCCTATAAGTTCGGACACTTTTTAGCGCGGACCCGACGTCCATATAATTGTAAGTCAATGCCAATCTCTTAAAATGTGTCGTAGTAACACGATGTTGTAATACGTATTTCAGTGGTGCTCGCAGTTCAATGAAGGCGGTGGCGGTGGGTCGCGTGCACCCATCACCCTGCGCCTTATCGTGCCCGCCTCTCAGTGCGGCTCGCTTATCGGGAAGGGTGGCTCCAAAATCAAGGAGATTCGGGACGTCACTGGAGCCAACATTCAGGTACGAGGTCTCTTTCTTACTTTATCGCCCTTCTTGGTTTCACGCTTTGTTTCACCAAGTATTCACTGATGAATTCAGTCCCGTAGTTTGTAATAAATATCAATTCTTTACTACTGCCTAAATAGCAAATTACAAAACAAAGCCAATCAACGTGTAATGATATAATAGCGTCGTTTAGAGACCGGAATTAACGTAATCAAATTGGGTATTGTTACTACCATATATTTACGTATATATCTTCTACCAACTATCTTATCTACCAACACTACGGTAATATTTCATCGCAATACCAGTAACCTGTTAGCCAAGGATCACTTAAAATTTATTACTGGATGACAAACCAAGAGATGAGTGCGGTAGTCACGTCATATAATGCAGTGACATATTTTGTGACACAAACTAATAACGGCAGGTGTCTAAGTGACACAATGACATACAAGCTTTTGTCCCATTAGATTGTTACGTATCTGACCTAAATGAGCTTTTGATCTTCATCCGATAATTCTTTGTCATGTCTGAATGCATTACAGTTCTTGGATGTGACAGTTTTGTTCATGGTTTATGTCTAGTCATGGTATGCTTTGCCATTCAAATAAAACAATCTCACTTTCTTTTGTTTGGCTACATATGTCAACATATGTTGAGTAATCGCGTTAATTTAATAAACAATAATAAACTTGCTAGTAACTATGCGGTTGGACATACGCCACCTCAAAGGACTGCAAACTGCGTACGTTATGCTCATTAATTGCAATTGAGGGTTAACATTTTTTTGTTTTGCAGACGCATTGTACAAATGAAATAATTGAAGTCGCTTTCGCAATTTTTTTTAAAGAAAATATGCATGATTGTAAGTTGCAATAAGTCACAAAAAACTTCCCTGTTACCCTACAATGAAACTACTATTATCATCGAATCCTTTACCCCCCGTTCACCCGGCATTGTACTGCACGTTTCTTTGCAGTATAAATCTTACCGAATAAACAGTGGCGCTTACATAGATATGGAACCGTTCACACGGTGTTTTTTCCTACAAAAAACACACAGCTCTATACGTTTATCGAATACGCAACGGACTTGTCAAGCAAATCGAATGAACTTTAACTTATTCGGTGTGCAGTGACGCATAGTATTAATGTTTCTCTTTCACCCGGCGCGAAGTCATACATTTTTAATCGAATTATCACCGAACAAGCGGCGTCTATTGAAGTATCTTCTGAAAGGAGGGCACGCATAATTTTATTAATACAAAATGACCGGAGCATCTTCTGTGGACAACTATTTATTTATTGATATCTTTAGTGGAACAAAAGCACATTTTGTGGGACGAAACTATGGAATTGTATAAACCTAATATCTTCTGTTCTTCCGGCGGCAAAGCCGTTGGCGTTTTCTATGCTAATGTGAAAGTGCAATAAAGCGTGGACCCATCACAGACGTGTTCTCAAGGCGATTGCTTTGTGAGTACTGCAGTTATCCGTCTTTTAAACGCATGAAAGTATATCGTGCGAACACCCCACTGTCTGTCCGTTTATAATCGAATACGTAACGTGCAGGACAATGCCGTGTGAACCAAGACTTAGTCGTACAATAATGTTATTGAAACGATTAATCATTTTATTAAATTGTTTAAAAATTTCATTAGCATTTAAAAAAAATCAATTTCCCACTTCAATTGTAAAGAGACAGTGAAAATTTGAAAATGGAACTCAAACGGCCCTATAATTGAAAACAAATCGGAAAAAAATCTTGAAGCCGCATGGCGCGTCGTCTAACATATCGCGTACATGCAGGTACATGAGAAGAAAATGCGTAACCAATTATTAATTAAGATCATTATGCGCAGTGAGCATAAATATTACTAGAGACGCAATGTCCTACAAACTGTTGTCTAAAATGTGAGACCACTTTGCAAATTTAAAGACTAGCTTTGAAACTGATTGAAATTTCAAAGAAAAATATATTTGTCTCGTTTTTTCTAATGTCAAAACAAAATAGTCATAATGCATTAAGGGATGCGACCAGTGTTACCGGTTTAGAAAAAGTTTTCCCTAATTTCTTGTAGCCTTACTGGTGGAAAGAGACAGTGGAGATAGATAGTAATCAGAAATGGAATGAACGAGTGAGTGAAATATACATGAAAATGTATGAACAGGGTCCACGCTTGGAATTCATACTTCTTTCAAATAAATTGTAAATATGAAAAGATGACTTTCTAATCTAAGGAATTCATTGCTTTTGTAGTATTTTTTATTTATTGGATAAAGATGATAAAAATACTGTCTTCCGACAAAGTTTCTGTTTTTATTTAACGAAACCAAATTTATAAAAGGGTGGGTATTACAAATTACTTGATACACAAACATTTAACTATAGTTTATTACAAATTATTAAACGCCACTATGCATCATTAGCTTATTGTACAATTGCCTTGTGTTTTGTTACTCAAAGTATCTTTTCGTAAAAGTCGTATAATTTTTATCCACTCCGCCCTGCGCGTTCGATCTTTAGGTACTCTGGGAAACAAACAAAATATAATTTTTAATAGTATTACGGTTACACTACGTTAAAACGTTACGTTGAATTTGCGAAGTCAAAAGTAACTTCAAAAGGGTTAACTCCCAATATTATGGACAAATGAAAATTGATTTACTGGCAACACTGATGTTTAAAATATTTTTTTTTTATTTTTATTAACGACAATCTAAACAAACAAAAGCAAACTTACCTGTGGAAAGTTACCTCAGTAGTTTTATGACCATTTTCGAACTGAGAATTTCAAATTTTAATTATATATTTCACCGTTTTTGATACTTTTTTGTTACGTCTCGGTGAAATTATACTCACTCGAATTCTAGATAGTGATTGATGTCACTGTTGCCTACAAGCAACAGTGCCGTGGATAACGTTTGGAGGCGCAGATTGCGCATCTATTGTTTACAAGTATAATATCATTGATTGTGCGTAACACATACAATAACAAGTCGAGTATGTATTTTTATTTTTCTAATCTGTAACGTAAATCGTCTTTTCGTGAAACATGAGTTCCATTATTTTATGTGTGGAATGCGTGTGCATTGGAATAATCGATTATGATTTCTTGAATGAAAAACTTTCAACTTGACAGAATATGTAGCACATAATAACAAGTCGAGTGTACTCCGCTTGTTCGGGCTCTTATTTTGATTCTTAACGCTGATCAATAGACGGTGCTAAGTAAACCCGCTAGGCAATTGTAATAATATTCGGAAACGCCAACAGATGGTAGCTATTACATTATTGTCAAGGTTATTGCTCTTGTTCAGGCGGTGATTATAATAATTAATATTATTTACAATAACATTGTATTAAATTGCAAAGAAACTGAGCCAGTTACTTTTAATATTTGAAATAAAAAGTCTAAGAGGTTACTTAGTTTCGAGAATAAATTCAAAGAAGTGCCGTCTATACCATTCTTTGTAAACTAACAAATCAGAAGAATACCATTGAGAAACCTTCTTTTTGTTATCTTTTCAACACAGTCAATTTTCACCAATTTTCATAATTGTAAATGAATTTTAATTACAACATTTCTAAAATGCTGTTTAAATGTTTAGTTTTGCCTTTGTAATAACAAATAAAATAAAATAATAAAAAATTATTTTACACTTCTTATTTTGTATGACACCTCAAATTTTCCAGATTTCATAAATCGTATTTTTTATTTTATCCAAGTGTCGCCATCTACAGTTTTAAATATATATTAAAGTTAATTTGTGTCAATATGATACCCCATGCCCGCACTCATGTCATGACCGATAGAGATAACATCAATACGTACATACATGTTCACAGTTATATTCCTTAGGCGTAGACAGGCTACCGATCGCCACGTTACCAGATCCCAAGAAACATTTTGCTTCACTTTCATACAAACCCTCTTATCTACTATGGACAGCAACAATGTTGTGAAATTTCATTTTAGTGCATTATTGGCAGTATGACAAAAACCTTTGTCGCTTATACCTTAATAGCAGTAGAGCTCCTTGTGAAAGAGTTCGTCCAGGGAAGTACTGCCACCTTACCTATTTCTGCCGCCTTGCAGTAATGTGGGCATTACTGCGTTCCTGTTTTGTTAGGTTAAGGGTGCCCGTGAAATTACAGGCACATGGGGCTTGTCAACTTGTGCCTCTGTCTCATCTTTGTGTTTTAAAGCTTTTGAGTGGCACTGCAACTGTTATGGATAGGCGTAGCACTTCCCATCATTGCACGACTTGTTCATCCCGTCACTTGGTATCATAAAAAGAAAACTGACTGATTCTCCTTCCTTTTTTGGAAATGGTTTAAAAACTATATTTATATGCACTTCCCTTTACAGGTGGCGAGCGAAATGCTGCCTAACTCGACAGAACGAGCGGTGACGATCAGTGGAACCTGCGACGCCATTACTCAATGTATTTATCACATTTGCTGTGTCATGCTAGAGGTAAGAAGAAAGTATCTTTAAATGTGTTTCATTTTTATTTAATATAAAAATATTTAAACACAACCTGCCTATCATAGTAATAGTGCTGTAATAAAAATTGTAATAGGTTTTCGCGATTGTTACACATAGGAAATAAAACAGTTTTTTCGGATCAAAATCGCGCATATTTCCTTCCTATATGACGTTTTAAAATTTCATTAAATATTAACAAAATGTTTGGCTTTGTTGCAGAGCCCTCCCAAAGGTGCGACAATCCCGTACAGGCCAAAGCCGAATGTAGCTGGACCTGTCATTCTTGCTGGAGGACAAGCATACACCATTCAAGGAAATTACGCAGTACCTGCACAGGATGTAAGTATTCATAAACGTTATTTCATCAAACGCAAAAAATTACCAAGAATTTTTAAACTCAGTTATGAATAAATGGGATTTGCATAGAACGCATTCAACATTAACATAAGACACTAGCAATGCAACAAATGTTGTAATTCCAGTGGAATGAACGTGACTCAATAAGAAAATAATTTCCTGCAGAAATAATCGTCCAATTATACCCATTAAAAACTACATCTTATTCTACATTCATAAAGTACATAGTATAGTTATGTCATGTCATAGTATAGTATATACATTCTATGTTATCAAATATATTAACTTATAATATGGGGTAACGAACTTTTTGCACTTGTCACACAAACTTAAGACTCCGTATTAAGGTGAAAAAGATAGATTTTTTTTTTAAATGTTACTTTTTCAAGTGCTTTGAGTTTCTCAATCGCCCTTAAGATAATTGCTAAACACGGATAGGAGTCACATCGACGTTGTTTAGAATCGACAGTAGAGATGAAACGGATTTCCGATAACTATCCAGTATCTGGCCTAATTTTCTACCGAAAAGTATAACATTATCCGACCGGATACCAGATGTTTAAAACTGAGAGAAATTCACAATCAGTACGCCAAACAAATGTATTTATTGATTAAGGAGCATAGTAATAGGATAAATAGCCACTACACGATCGTAGACAATGTATTTATTACTTGTAACTGTAAAGTACTATAAAATTAGATAACGTAATCTCGATACCTTCAATGAACACTAAGCCAACTTAATTTTTGGACCTGCTCTGTTTTTATTTTGTTTTTTGTTTCTTTTTTTTACAAAATTAGTTTTTTTTTTGTTCTTGTGTCTTTTTTTCACAAAATTCGGGGAGCACAATTAAGATTATATTAAGCAGCCATACTTGCTAAGACAAATAAATATGGCTGTTTACAAAAATAACAGAAGATGACCAAAAAATAAAGATGGCGTAGTGTTCATTGGAGGTATCGATCTGTAAATTTAGTCCTCAAATTTCAATAAATGCAAACGATGGATAAAGACTGATTTTTCTGCATTAAGTAGGAAAAGTCGGTTCCATTTATTTTTATAAACGAGACCAGCTTTAGAATTGCATTTCGCTATAAACTCTTGCAAAAAAATTTAGATACTGCTTGCTCTTGATCAGACCTCCCAATGAAAGGATCGCGATCACGATGGATTCTAACTGACGTTTTCGTATAAACCAAATGTACCTAAATGACCCACAATAATGAAATGTGTATATGTGTAGATTCAGACATATTTTTTTCTGCAAAAACTAGTATCGAAGTTTTAGATTAGTTAGATCACAAACAACAAATTAAGTAACAAAAAAATAACGGGCGTATCAGAGCTAGGCTTATACTTATAAAATAACAACTAGAAATTTTAATATACATAGGCAAGCAAAGCAAAATATTTTTTATTTTTATTTTTATGTTTGTATTATCGAATAAATTTATCGTTTTAACAAAAACCAAGTGACTACAATAAATCAAATCGTCAATGTGAAAGTGCAATCATTAATCGATCAATCACGTTGCGTCGATGTGCGCTGTAAACTGGTCGCAACGTGTTTGCGACAGTGGGCCAATTTTCCGCCTACAGGATGTCCGACTATCGTATAGGCATAGGTGCTCACCGAATATCCGGTATCCAGCCAAATCACTATCCGTTTCAACTCTATAGAATTAAGTGCAGTAACAATAAAATATTCAAAATACTTATCCGACTTAAGATTGTCGCTTGTATGCAGAGACTAGATTGATTATTTTGAAAACTGGGGTGATAAAAATGTCCCAAAATGGACCACGGGTCCCCGCAATATGTCGTGTGAATGGCCGGTACGCGATTGTGCGAGTAGTGGCTAAGATGCGGCCATTGGCAGGCGGTGTGCACGCCAGTGTTCCCCCTGCTGGACGTGAAGCCTCCGCTGGTGGGCGCGCTGCCGCCGCATCACCTGTTGCCGCCGCCGCTCCACGAACACCACCTTGTGAGTCGGCCACCGCTAAAGCCTGTCACTCTACCCGCCGACCTCATAGACCCTCTGGCACTCTTCTCGATACGTCCCTGTAGATTCCGAATATTCTGGACCTCTTCTTCTAATACCTGGATATAAATAAATGCTTCGGCAAATTGGCTGATGTCTTGATTGGCGACGAGTTTAATATATTGTCAGATTTGTTTTCCTTGAGGCGCAATGGGAACAAGCATCAGGTATGTCGGATACGTCATCCTGCCGGTTGCTCGTTGAAGTGATAATTATCATTAATAACTATGACGAAGATTATCTTAATAAATGTACCTTGTTATTTATAAAATTTATAAGAGCAACAAAATGCTACCGCTAACAATATCGTGTCATGTGTGTGTGTGTATCAGAGACGTATCCAAACGTGTCGATCTCAAAAAAGTCACAAACCAAATCGTTTTCCCCTAGATTTTTCTTCGTGTTTATTTTGTTTTCTCATTGTTTGTCATTTTTAGAAAATAAAGAGACAGAACTATGAAGCTGCATGGGTAATTAATTATCATGACAACTAACAAAGAAAACAAATATCTTGATAATTTCGAAGTCTGCTCCGAATCTGGAGAGCATTGAATCAGGTCCGCAAATATTGATCATTTGGTCGGTTGCGCCTATGCTACCATATGCTACCGATGTTGTGGTTGATGAATTGTACCTTGTATTTTAGATTACTCGTCTTCGCATTTTAGTTGTTGTCGTCTACATTTCTGAAACGTCGCCTTAGCATTGGTGTACAAAGTAAACGTTCGTCTTGGAGTGCGGATCTCAAGTAATATCTATGAGGTCGCGTGGAATAAGAGTGACATTATGTGATTGGTGCTGCCCCAGAATTCCTAGAACGTGGTTTGGATGTATGGTGTCGATCCCCCTTAGCGGTTATGAATTAACATTGTACGAATATCTACGTAGACATAGATACCCCGGTGTTGTATAAATACGAATTAATTTGCATTTATTTCGCTATATCTTTTACTCCCTGGCTTGAAACTTTTGAATATATTTTCCTATGCACGTGAACCCCAAAACATAGCTACTTTTTATGCAACCTTAGTATGAAATCATGGTTGGCGTAACATTAGACCTTCGATTAATGTAGTAATTTTTATTGTAAAAAAATCTCCAATTTTTGGAGATACACGTAGAGACATAGACACACTTTTGCATACAAAGCTTTATCTGTTTGTTTTCTGGAATTGCCAAGATAGAATTGTTTTCTTATTGCGGCAGTTGCGCACGCACAGTGTTGCAATAAATGATTTTGACAATCCCCTTATTGCACCTCTCCTTATTTTGCCTTTACCTCGCCTCTCCAACAATTTTATTTGTGTTCTGCGCGATTAATGTCGAGATTAACCACGGAAGAGCATGGCTTAACATGATAAGAGTACTTTTGCTACAGAGTCAAAATTTTTTCTCTATTACTGAAAATTCGAAAGTGCGTTTTTGTACTTGGGCAGCACCACTCGGGAACTCACAAAGTGGTTTGTTCTGTTACGAATTCGGGCTGAGAAAATTTTCAAACTCCATGTCCAGACGCCTACTTTTCCCAGTAGGCCCTTCCCTTGCATGTTAGATTCAGATACAAAAATCAAATACTTCATATCGCCTCAACATTATTTAATTCACAATTGAACACTATTTAGTATCTGAATTAAACACGCTATACAATGAATTGCAAATTTTCTCAGAATTATTAATAAAAATATTTCTAAATCTAATTTCTACCCAGGTAACCCTATCCAGCGATCCCATCCCGGCTATGTCAGTGAAGATGAAAACAAGCAGCTGGAGCTAAAAATGTTTTAAATTGTGTTGTTACTGTATTTACATATAAATTCTTATTTTATGTGCTTCCAAATATTAGATCTATTATTGGTGCCGATTCCGCAACGCCTTTTACTAAACCCGAGAGATCTCAAAGTAACCTTACATTGATTTTACATTCTTGTGCACAAAAAAAAAACAAATGCGGCTCTAACGATTACATAAAGTGATCAAAGCTTCAAGAAACTAATCAGTATTTAATTGTTTAGATGGGAGGACTTGCAAAATCGCCACTCGCTGGCTTGGCAGCTTTGGGCCTAGGTGGACTCGCACCAACGAACACCGGAGGACTTAACCCAGCAGGTATCGTTACATTGACATATACGTCTCGCAAGTAAATTGAAGACCCTATGACTTATTGTTAGCTCCCTTTTCCGAAATTGAAAATAGATTAACATGGATAATATTAGGCTATCATACTTAAAGTTTCATTGCCAAAGTTATTTATAGAGCTCATCCTTCTTACGGTATCCTTTCTTATCCTATACTCTATAATGCGGCATGCATTATAGAGTATAGTATCGTGGTGAAAGGATTTGCCAATGGGCGTAAGGTATTCGTCGATTGTTGCCCAAGGTGCTCCAGATGTACAGGAAAGGAATGGTATCTCGTGCGGGGTGGCTTCTGTCTTGCACACCCATATAGAAATCCATTTTTTAAATAGAAAACGACTGTCAGACACTGATATTAAGTAACCTAACGGATAAGTCATATATTTAAATCGAATTTTTGTCCAACACACTACGGAAACTCGCAGTTTCCATCGAGTCACCGCCGCGAAATCTCATGATTAGCGACCACAGATTGGTTCGAAACAAGTCGAGTAAAAATTCGACATAAATACGTGAATTATCCGATAGTTTACTTAATATAAGCTCATTTTGCGTGCTGAAATATTATTATTTATTAATTGTCTCTATTCTGTCGTCTCGTATCTGTAATTACACCAAATATATAAAATTAAGTTTTTTAATACTCCATAAACATATAGGTATTAGTGCTGTCTTAATTGATAATAAAAACTAATTTTTAACTTATGATACCAGTGAATGTTATTTTGATTTGTTTTTTTTTTGTTTCCTTTTTATCTGACCGTGTGCCCATTAACGGTACAAGTCGCTCTCCCAGCCCTGGCAGCGCTGGCTGGCTCCCAACTGCGCACCTCCAACCAATCGCGTAACCAACCCGCCACCAACCAGCAGTCGCACGAAATGACCGTGCCCAATGAGCTTATTGGATGCATCATTGGCAAGGTTTGTGTTTTATTTCTTATCAAAATCTTGCGTGCCATTTCAAAATCACTATTACAGCAAGGTAAGTGAAAACGTAATAAATCGGTTAAAACTTTGAGCTGCGCACATGGCCGTTTTCATTAGCGCGGTATTTCAGCTTCTTCAATTTGAAACGTAACCAAATCGTCGCCGAGACACCTCATTGCCTCCTACGGGCTGAAACATTACCCGAATTGCACACATCACATTTCTTAAAATTAATCACGCATTTAACTGTAGGGTGGCACCAAGATCGCTGAAATCCGCCAGATCTCTGGCGCAATGATCCGGATATCGAATTGTGAGGAGCGCGAAGGCGGCAGCACCGACCGAACCATCACCATATCCGGCAACCCGGACTCTGTCGCGCTTGCGCAGTACCTCATCAACATGAGGTAAGTCATTATATATTTAAGGGATCTCATACCTCTCCCCGAAATCTTCCATCCGAAGTCCGTATGACATATGTTGCCCGTTCACGATCTCGCCCACTCCGTTTAATAATCAGTTAATTGAACATCCCGTGATCTTCCTCTGATTTGTCTTACCTTTATTGGGCTCCCTCGACGTCGTTTAGATCTTGCTCGTTGATAAGATGATGATGATTGACCTGAGAATGACACCTTACCATCATACATTAAATGTCCTTTTTTCCTTTAAGACAATATCCGAAAAAATTTCCTTTCCTTTTAAGCCACCACCTTGGCACTTGCGTCATAATCATATCCATGTGCACGAGAAATTCTTAGGTCAACGTCAGACAAAAATTAGAAATGCGTCGAAACCGCGTCAGTCGCGTCGAGTCGGTCCAAGCTGTCGCCTGACCCTTTACAACATTCCTGTCCCGCTCCCGCAGTGTGGAGCTACAGAAGGCGAACCTGGAGGGTAGCTCCTCCGGGGGCTCGTCCGGAGGAGGGTCGTCCACGAGTCCCCTGGCCTCCGCCATCCCCCTCGCGCAACTCCTGACCAAGTCCGGCGCCCTCGGGGCCCTCAGCTCGCTGTCGGCCCTGGGCGGCCTCACCGACCTGCTGAGTGGCAGCGCGCCGTCGCCGCCCGTGCAGACCACGGGCGTGCACCGCAGCCACAAGGCCTTCGCGCAGCGCCGCCAAGACGACGACGCGCCCGCCAAGACCTCCAAGGAGCGGAACAAATACAACCCCTACTAGACTGGCTCGCCTCCGCCGGCGATCCGGACCCGTTTGCGACTGAAATTATCCAAAGAATCGATCGACCGCTCACCGACTCGGTCGGTCTCGTTAGGGTTGACACGACGTTTTTTTGGATGTTTAAAAGTCGAAAATATCCAAAATGTAGCTTTTAAGACTAACTTTCGGATAAGCAGAAATCATCTTTTACTTGTGACTATCTTAAAAATAAATCACTGTTTTGCACATTAGTTTTGTTACTACTACAATCATGTAAGGGATATGGACATCATCATTTTATGAAGGACAAACAAATTTCAACCCTGCAGGCCTAGGATTACGTTTTAAATGTTACGAAAGTAACTATTTTTAATATTTTTAGTTTACTATTTTAATGTATTCGAAATAATTTATGAATGGATTTGTGGTGTATCCTCTCTTAATTTATTCACTTGTTGAAAACTTAAGATTTTTTTTTTACTTTTTTTGTCATTGTTTCTGTTTGTATCTATATCAAAATTTAATAATTTTCTTGAACAATATCAATTTGAAATTTTAATGAAAATCAGAAGTGAAGAACCGTTACTGACTAAAGTGCAGTTGTAACAGTCACTGTCAACACGAGGCCATTGAGTTATCTATTCACATTTTTTTACAGAACAAGATTTCAATTTAATACGATTAATATCTAGGGATTGTGACAATAGTAGAGATTACGTAGAAGCTTAAATGCTGTAGAATATACAGAGTGCTTCGCGTTTGAATATGAATAAAGTCTATTGAGAATAAATACAGGGAGTCTATAAAACATCAAGCTGTACTTCAAGACTTGAATACATATATGAAATAGAAAATAGGTGCAGTAGTTTCGAATAGATCACAAATTTTAAGGAGAATGAAGTATAAAATAGCAATAATAGAATTTTACGAAGTATTGTTTGATGATGACTCTGTAAATAAATTTTATATGCGAAAAATTACGTCATTCGGTTTATTATAAAGGGTATTGATTTGAGCATTTGTTTTTTAGAAAAAATACATGTTTGTATGTAGTAGAACGCTTTCTATGCCTTTATCTTAGTAATGGGGAAGACTACATTCTGTTTCTCCAGATAGATGTTGTCATGTTCTTTTTAATATCATCGAATTCTACCCTAAAAGCTTTTTATCGTGGTAATTTGACTTCAAATGTGAATATAATGCTTACGCTTATAACATAAGGCCCAAACTCGCACATCTCGGTATTTGGCGTATGAATTTATACGAAAACTTTTCTAAAAGAATTAATACACTAATATGGTGTTTTTATTGATACAAAGGTCTAACAAACACAAAGAAATATTCCTTCGATCCGATTGGATTTGAACCAGCGGCTGTTTGCCACACCAGGGCTATACTACTGGCGTACTTTCTGGTTCAATTCTAGACGGATCGAAGGATTTTTCTTTTATTTGTTCGATATTTGTATCATTAAAAGCACTAAACTATTGGAGTACTTGCACAAAAAATATAATGAAAATCATCATGATGTTCAATAAAAGAAATATAGCATAAATACTCATGAGAAGCCAATCGTGCATGAACGGAGCAGGGCTGATATCATGACTCTGCTCTCTCGTTGACCTTGCTGTAAAAGTATACAGCTCTGCTTTTGCCTCCTCATCGACAACGTTTTCTCTAAACGATCTGTTCAAATCAAAACCACACTATCACTTGCGGAATTTTCACCGTAGATCCTCTAGACCATCGTGTGTCACCATTTTGATAATTGATTCCTTGACTTTATTAATTTAAGGTAAACAAGATCTTGTGATTTCTATGAGCTGGAAAATAGCGTAGCTCTCGAGTACTATATTTATAATTATTATTATTACTTCGGTAGTAATTTTAGTAGTATACTAAACTAATGCGGTAGGGTCGAAAGCCATCGAGTGCGGTCGGCATTATGCGTATGCAAAGCACGAGTTTTATGTATAATTACAGCTCCACTTACTTCAAGATATTCTTGTTCGATGATTGCAGTTGTGAAAATTTTTCAAATAGAACTTTTAAAACTGCGGTGACCACCTATAAAGAAAAAAATTAAAATATTAAAACATTCATACTTCTACCTATACATTATCTCCACCTTAATCGGTGCTAATTTACAAAGCAATTCAAAATTTTGTCTAACAATATTTTCGACGGTACTTAAATGTCACAAAAATAATGCGAATCATTTATTATTTACGCCATACGAGGCTAAAACCATGTAAATAGCTAATTTCTCCATTTTACGTATCATATTCTGATAAAGCCTACATCGATCGGTTTGGTACCCTGTACTAAAATTACTCCCGTGAATTTTATCTATTTGCAATTTCAATGTAGAAGTATGTATATTTGTATATCAAATGACGATGTAAAGGCAAAATTTTTGTTGTTACATAGAAGTAGCAAGGGATAGACAGCGCGTAGTGTCCACTGAATTTTGCCTTTACACTGTCTACACACTTAGTGCGAAAATAAATGATCGAGGTCCAATTCGAGTTTTCTAGATTTACGCATAGTCCCACAGGGAACGCAAATATTTCGCTGCCAATATAGATTTATTTGTAATGAAAATCATGTTAATTTTAAGGTAACAGACATTTTCGTATCGTTTCAGGAATTATATTACTCGCTAGAATCGTTAAGTAAAAGTGTATTGTTTTAAGTACATACTTAATAAAAATGTAAAACTATTACTTCGTTTTTCATTAATACTGTTTGCTGATTTTTTAAATTGTAATTGAAACCGTAGCACAGGTAATGTGTAATGTACATATATGTGTCCGAAAAGTTCCTCAAGAACCCGCCATATCCTGCCTACCCAGGCACTAAAACATTCCCGTGATATCCGACACGCTGACCTCGGCTACCGAGTACCTTCATCCCACAGCTCACTGGATCATCCAATTCCCGGTAAGAAGCTTCCTTTACGTTTTAATTTACATCCCTCTTCGTCTCTGGGAGTATTTACTCGCTAACTATTTGAGCTTGCTGACCTTGTTAAATCCTGTGAACGCTCCAATTCCACATTCCAACAATATATGTATAACGATCATTTATTATATACCATATTTTAGATATTTGAGATTTTATATTGTTTCCCCTTAAATTGTCGAGTTGTCTTTGAAACATAACTAGAATGTAATAGTTTATTCAGTGTTAGAGTGTAAAACACTTGTCACTTTTGCAGGATCACAATGGAGACCGCAGGGCTGCCACTGCCAGGGTACCACTACATCGCGCCAAACCACATTGTGAAGGCGCCGATCCATTGAATGGGGCTCTGCGGCCAGACCTCTCGCGTTGCGTACACGTCCAACACCGACTGCACCTACTTCGTGTACCCGCAATACAGGGCTCTGGCTCCGATCTACTTCTACAAAGGAATGACGAGACCAAACAATCTCTAAACGGGAAAAGGGGAAGCAATTGGCAAATTCTCTAGATTTAGTGAACGTATGTTTACATTTGTTACGAGTTTATAAGTATTTTAGATATTCTTATATTTATTCTCCACTATATTTAATTAATCGGGGCGGGATTTTCGGTCGAAATCTGGTGAAATCGGATGAAAGTTGAAAAGTCGTAATAGTAAAACTTAAAATGACTGACATTTAAAAATTTTTGATAGATCCGTGAGCAGTGATTGCCGCAGAAGGCGGAACGGTTTCTGTCTTGTGAATTCGTGACAGTTCACCGCTCCCGGATTGCAAACTATAACAACAGGAGTTAGCTAAGCTGATCGAATTTACTATGGATTTAAGCGGTCGAGTATTTCAATTATCTATTGGATTTGTTTTCATTATCAACATTACTGACCACAAGAAAATGTTCAAAATAAAGTAAATCGAGTGTCGGCGTACAGTAGGTGTAGATGCGTTACTATCGACTTCGGACCCGCTGACGTAGCGTAGAATTTAGTCTAGCGAACAGAGTGAGAGGGTTAAAGACAATATTTGTATATAAAATAATCGTAATGACCTGGAAATAAGGTGTTACAGTAACAGTTGCGCTGCCCGGGTGCCCGGCCGGCCGGCCGCCGGGCGCGGCGCGATACGAAACCGATGGGATCAAATCCTTTAAGAAACTAACATTTAAACGGAGACGAAATGAACATTCACTATATGACGTACCATTTAAACGTATCGTCTATGATCACAAAAGACGTTAGAATATAAAATAGTGTTGCTATATGTGATAGTCTTCTAATTTATTTTACATTGAATATTAAGATCTCTATCATTATACACAATGTGTAACATCGGCTACTGAAAATTTAAGTCAAATAATATTGGTCTAGGGATCAAAGCCAAAGATTGTTAAAGCTTGTTTAACGTTAATGATGTTGTGGATTTATGCAAAATTATTTTGAGAGTAGTTAATGTTTAGTAATGTAATGTGAACAGTTTATTTGGATTACGTTATCGCCCTCTCCGGACTGCTCATTGTATTTAGTCTTAGATTGAAAATATAATTAGCTCTGTGGTATTCTACATATTTCCAAAAAATATAAAAAAAATTTAGATATAATGTAGATTAAGATAAGTTAGGACCAGTGTACTAAATGCTTTCCCGAAAGTACTTGCTTAGAAACAACTAGTGCCACAAAAGACAAAATTGTGCCAAAATGAGTCTTCGTAGAGATATACACACTTACGATGGTATTATGCAGTATATTTTGAAAAACGGTAACGTAAAGTGTTATAACTCGGATATGTCTGGGTGAGCACATGAGCGCGACTGCGCCCGAATCGTTCCAGCTCACGACACACTCTCGACAACGTGTCAACAAATGTAATTTAAATTTAATCCACTATTTATTAATTTTGCACCCTAGATAATAAGATATGCAATTAAATTTACAGATAGTCTCAAAACATATCCCCAAACATAATCTCCCTTCTATGTCTTCCCCTTCGTATCTCAGTAATAGAGTAATTAATAATTGTGCCAAAGTTGTGTCTAAAATTAATATTTAAAAGGTTTGAATGCCGACGCATTCCAAGCCTATTATCGGCGAAATTATTGTTTCGATTACGTTGATATTATTCGTTAGTGCTAGTCAACTTGTTTTTGTTTTCGAGATATGTATGTACGTAATTAAATTTTAAAATGTGCTAGTCAAAATTTTCTCAATCGGTATGTTTACGGAAAATAACAAAGATAATTTATTTTCGTTTGTTAGCATACTTTTATCAAAATTTTTAACTATTTTTGTGTGGTCTTGCTTGAAGGAAAGTTAGTAATAAATTTTGATAAAATCAATTATTTATAGTCTATGGATGGCAATTAAGACAATGTATAGAGCTTTGTACATTATGTACCACACAGGTATACATAGTAATAATCTATAGATAGATTAACTATAGAAAGAGTAAGTAACTAAAGAGAAGAGATTTCTTAGCTGTGATTGACATATGGGGTGCACTTTTGTGCATTATGCTGCGACGGATTGCTAAGTAAATGTTTGTTGGAGAAGTGATGCAGGTACCTAGTAGGTATAGGGTACGCTTTTAGATCGAGGTACCTTGCTGAGGTAGACGACGTGACATCGTTCACAACTCGTGATCGAGATAACACGTATATATTTTATAAATAAATAAAACAGTGACATCAAAGATATTGTAATGCAAATACTTTGTCGTGAAGAATTAGTTTCTTGGTGTTGTCAGTGCATATTAATTACTACAATGCAATTTTAAATATTACGTATAAATTATATTAAAGATCATTTACATTGTACGCGTATTTAGTTAATAATAACAGGAAATTGTAATCTCGGAAATACTCGTTTGAATGTAGTTATTACAGGTCACTATTGTTACTGTTATTTTGATTTGCTCAATATTCTGAATATTTTAGGGTAAGCTTCTACACGTATTTTAGTTTGTTTTATAGCTTATAAGTTACATATCTTGTCACCGGCAAAAACATTTTCAACTTTGAAATATTTTTATATACCTATGTTGTTCATTCTTAAATAAATATTTTATTTTGTTTAGTGACTGTGCTCATAAATTCTGATTACGAGCAAATTTCGGCATTTCCAAATTGATTTTATATAAAGTGTTGTGTATTTTTGTTTAACAGTTTTGGTGCCTGTTCAAAATGAATATGCTTAATTTAATATTGGAGTTATTTTGAGCGCGTTATTAATTATATTAGCCTTTATTGACAGGGTCTGAAAGCGCTGTATAATAGTGTAATTAAATTCAATTTTAGCGAATGTGTATTGAATAACTAAATGTAATAGTAAATTTTTTTTAGAATTTTCATGTTAGCACCTGAATTTAAAATTCTTATTGCACCATTTAAAAAACCCTCTACATTAATGGATTTTATTGGCTATAGGATAATTTAACGCCTAAGATACACAAACAATTTGAACGGATATTTAAAATTATACTTTTTGAATATGGAATATGTATATATATACTAAATATGCAACTGCTTTAATAAAATTGATATTTTGCTACGTTCATTATGAACCTGAACCCACATACAGGTTTGAGACGATTGGGTAATAAAGGGTTGTGTAATTTGTTAACCATATTATATACAATAATAATTATTATATGCTTCAATCCCCTCTTCATTAGGTACAATCACACGTATTTAAATATATTAAAGGTTCATTTTAACCTTAGCTATTAACCAGGGTAAATGTTATTCATTTTCACTAAATTATAACTTACACAATCTTAACAATATTATAGTTCAAATCGATGTATTGGAAATATACTACATGTGTATTTTAAACCATTTAGAAATCACAAGTTAAACCATTGAAATAAAGGTCATATTAAATAATATACAATACATCTAACACAATGTATACCTAATCATTTGTTGTATAAATCTCATTGTATGGTTCTCATGGTGCATATTACGAAAGCTCATTGAAATTCTTTCATATAGAGTGATGATATCTTTATTTGCCAAAAAGCTAAATTTGATTATTTATTTATTATAAATGTATAATACTGAGAAAATTATCCAACAATATCCGAAACACTCTTGACAAACTCTAGTCTTATCACATCTTTTCTCTATTCATAGCTATCCAAACTAATCATCCCGTTTGGACCAGACCTGTAATGAGGCCCCTTCACATAAAATGTGAGGTCGATTCGCATGTTTTTTATGTTACTTCTCTAATTTTAATCATTTGACATCATTTCTCATTAGAGTCAATTCATGCGAACACTAATTTTTTTTAATATTAAGAAATATGGAATATTTAGTTTTAGTTGACCTGGCAACTTCTATATTATTTCTTAATATAACGAAATGTGTGTGCAGGCAAACGGATAGATGCATGCCAAATTTGACCTTCACTTCGACTGAAACCGATACACTGAATAACTTTAATTAGCATTTGCGAGAATTGACACCATTGTCAGCCTAAAAGGTCAAATAATACACCATCATAAATTATTATCATTATAACTTAGAAAATTCTATTGTTAAATGGTACTTTTTCACTTTTCAATTAAACGTGAACATGTGCGCTAAAGAACTGTTTGGTGTCTGACAACTTTAAAGATGATGCATCGATTGTCTAGCTTGCACTGAAATACATTGCTAACTACCCGTGTAAACCGACCAAAACAATTTCATAAAAAGTAAGGTGGTTTAAAAAAAATAGCAAGAATATATTCAAACAAATATTTTTTCGATTTAAAGATTAATGTACTATGATCAATCTTAATGTGCGCAAATAAATATTGATATAATATAAAACATTTGAGCCCAATAAATCATTTTTGAGAAAACCCTTTTCACTTGAAATATTTAAAATGTACATGATGTTATGAGCTCAAACCTATTTTTTATATTACGCGCAAATGAACTAGGATTGATCATTTCACGCACGTTATTACTTGTAGTAGAAATGATAACGTTTGGATAAATTCGTGTAATATTTTTTTTTTTTGTATAAAAGACCATAAACTTACCACCCCAGAGAATGAGTGGTATTAACGTAGGTAATACCTGTCAAATTAATTAAGTTTTAGAGAAGCATCAAAATTACCAAAATCGACTTCGCAATACTCTTGACTTTGGTACATTTTCATAACAATTGCACCAAAAGACACTAGGCTCTGATTAAGGGCTGTGTTAAGCAGGTCTCGCGCGTGTATTGTCTCGTTGTCCACTATGCATTGATTGGTTTAACAACAAGGCACCTAATAATTCAACTTGATACACGGCGCGTTGACCTTGCTACAAACAACGGATGCCTTCATCAGTTCATACTCATTGATTAGCGTTAAAGTTGATAGTAGTTATTGACTGAATTAAGAATTAATAAATGCGACAAAATCTGTTTCACTGCTGCAATTTCGTAAAGCATTTAATTTTTTTATTCGAATCTTTCGACGTTTTTACAAAATGCTGTTTATACTGTTCTGGTAGCAAATTCATTTGCAAATACAACAATATACAGAAAGTATGTTAAAATCAAGTCCTATGTTGAATCGGAAGTGTGTGCTGAGTTGTGGGAACAGGGATCGATTCAGAACCTTATGATAACTCAGCTATCGACCGATTTCTTTTCTCTTTATTCACAACACCCGAATCGAATGTCAAACTGTCGTATTCGAAACCGAACCGAAATGACGTCACACCCGTACGATTACTCGAACTTCTCGACCGGCAAAGGCTATAAACGTTTTTCAAAACACAGTTATCGAATGAAAGTTACCGGACGTCTGTTTGTTTACAAAGCAAGCATTAATATGGAAATCTCTTATTATTTGAAATGAAGCCTGCATTTTGTTCAATTTTATTAATTTATATTAATACAAGACTAATGCATTCCTATATTTTAGGCCTTTAAAGTCTTCAAACTTTCATTTTTCTTTTAATCTATTTCACCTAACTCCGTAAACGCTGTTGGATAACGATATCGTATCCGAATCGAACGTTAAACTCGGAATGTTCTAAATAGCTCGGAAAGCGCCCTTCGGACGATTCGGTTAAAATATCGAAGAGCTCTGAATCGAGGTCACGTAAATTTCCATACAATTTTTGCGCTTGCTGATATCTTGGAGCTTTATCGATCGATTTTTACTCTAAAGCTACGGGCTGAATCTTTCTCAGTACCTACAAATTAATTTCATCATCAAGCACCTAGTGTTTATGGGCTGGTATTCTTGTCACGGAGCGATTAATGCTAATGATAAAGACTGATAATATCACCTTCCGATACGAAGAAAGGACTTGTATTTCTTACATGCTAAATTGGTCACTTCGGGGTTGGACATCACTAGACCGCACGTTTGTATGCATTATAGTCAGCATGCTTTAGGACAGAGGGCTCCTATAGCGGTACGAATCGGAACCACCTGATCGATCCCATCGCTCTAATAAGCACGCCTACTTTACGATGCTCTGCGAATGGGTATAAACGGTGTCATCAGCGAAAGCGAATGTGTGCTGACAAGTGTGGTTGAACCCTAAATTAAACATTTCAATATTATTGAATTTTAAACGTAAGTAGATGTGATTTTATTGAACAATTCGTTTGTGTAATAAACGTATATTAGTTAATTTCAAGTTATAGATGTTCGTTCAATCGTCATATCTTTTAAATATCATTGTAATTCGTCAACATATCTAATCTTTTTGTGAATTGACTTGATTAATGTTATTATAAATAAATATAAATGTTGTACTTATGGTTACAGTATACTGTCATTGAGGTTAATTTTAATACAATAAAATAAATGTTTGTTTTTCATTATGTTAAATCAATAAAGTGTGTAAATAATATCAGACTTTTATTTCGTTGTAGTTATTATATATTTACCTGCTCCTTGCCGAAACCTTGGGCTCAATATATATTGCGGCGGAACGGAATGGAAGCTATTTTTTGTAGTACGTTGCACAATTGACCATAAAGTTCATTATGCAATGTATAATATAGTTACAAAAATTCACTTCCATTCCGTTCCTCCGCAATATAAATTGAACCTTAAAAGGTGTAATTACCTATTCGAAATTACGAATGGAACCACCTCGTAATAATCTTCTCGAGACTCAATTTACGTAGTACAGTTAGTAGATTACCACTTATTTAGTACGTACGTGGCATAATAAACTTATGTCAATTGCGTAACGTGCAAATTAGATACGAGCAAAAAAACAGTCGCGCGTTGTCCGGAGAATTCTCGCACGTTCCCGGTAATTCCTGCGGCTACAGTCTCGGCGGCGCCGGCGGCGTCAGGCGAATCCGAGGAAAAGGTATAGAGATATAATATCTTTGCAAAATGTTTCATATGGGAAAAAAGTTTTTGTTTCAATATTTTTATGTTCTTCCTTTTCTTCTCTGCGGTACATATATGCGGAATCCATCATCCTTGACATATAAAAGATCTAAACAAGTAAAAATATTTTTTACAGCCTCAATGCGCAGTCGTGAGAATTCTCGACCACTCTCTCGTAACGAAGTATTGGCGCTTCCATTCCGTTCCGCGGCTGTGTAAATTGAGCCTAAGGCTATGATAGAGCAAGCACGCCTAAGTAATGCCTATTCACTCTCGCTTTGAAAAGGTCCAAATTATAATATTCAGGGAACAAGTCAGCAAATGGAATTCCACTCCATAGCCGTTAGCCATGTGGAAGGGACACGTTTCGTGCGAATCTTTTAAGTATCCGCAATATAGGTAAACCCCAGCCTAGGTACGTCTAGTTTTCCGGTGATGATTGAAAGGGGAAGCACACACACACTCAACATAATAACGCACACACTCAGTTTAGTCCTGCACTTGGTAAAGACTGTGTCGCGGGTGCCATGGACACACACACAGACAACTACAAATTACACCCAAACTCACGAAAGGCGGGATTAAATCGAGCTATCCCCTCGCACCCTCGGTGATACTTTACATATTTCTGCCGCCAAGCAGTAGGAAATGCTCGCATTACTGTGTTTCGGTTTGAAGAGTGGTGTATCTGTCCAAAGCAAGCTGTAGCTGGCATAGAAAGTGAAGAAGTAGGCGAAGAAGCTACCACTGTGGACGACGACAGTGTGTACGTAATGAGAATTCTTTCTCTACTTGGTGCGATATCTCTGCCGGAGTTTCGCGGGGTGGCGTCCTGTCTCCCCTCTTATTTTCTTTGTTTATTAATTCTATTACACACTCTGACTTCTTCCTATCATCTATGCTGATGACTTCCAAATTTACTCCAAGTCGTCTCTTCAAAACAAAAGTGTTATTTATGCTTCCAATGTGAATCTTGAGTCCATACGTCAATGGAGTGAAATTCCTTTGGCCTAAAAGTTAACCCGTCCAAAACACAATCCATTATTATAGGTAGCACTTGGTTCACTTCCGTATAGACCTAGACTCCTAACCCCATGTGGTTTTTGATGGTGTCCGAATTCGTTTTTTGGACACAGTTAGGAATTTGGGAGTAATTTTTGATAAATGTCTGACTTGGAAGCCGCATGTTGCTGAAGTTAGCAGGAGGGTGTTTGGTGTGCATTTTTCCCTAAGAAGGCTCAAAAACTTTTTGCCCACTAAAACTAATATTACTTTGACCCAGAGCATTCTCCATCCGATACTGGACTACACAGATGTTTGCTACCCGGATTTGTCAGTCATCCTCTCAATAAATTGGAACAGCTCCAAAATATGTGTGTAAGGTTGATCTTCGGACTTCGAAAATTTGACCATGTCTCCCAATTTCATGCACAACTTAAATGGCTACCCATCCACCACCGTAGAGATCTTCATATACTTTCCCTTCTTTATCCAATTCTATTCTGTCCCTTTACGCCTTCTTATGTCAAAGATCGCTTTACTTTCCACTCTTCTACGCTCTGCCGTCCCCTTCGCTCCTCTGATACTCTCTTACTTAACATCCCATACCTCTAATTTTTATTCCAACTTTTACCGTTTCTGCGATCAGACT
>NW_020653854.1:17769798-17787759 GCF_003589595.1 Hyposmocoma kahamanoa
CGTGCTCTTGACTGTACTTTAGGTTATTTATCTCTCACCTACAGAAATAAAACAACAGTAAAAATGAACAAACAAAAAGGAAAAGAAAGAAATTAAATAAATATACATAACAAGCTAGTACATAACTAAGTACAATAAATTATTTAATTTATATATACAAAGATAAAGATTAATTTATTCTGTATAAAAATATAATCTAAATCTTATTAAATAACCTTTTATTTACATATATGCGCTAGACTATCGCAAAAAAGTAATATTATTTTATGTTTACATAACTGTAATTAAGGTTAATAGTGCACGTTAATCTAGGTGATACCTAAACTAAGTAAAATTCCTTACTTGTATCTTAGGTATCCAAATCGGTGCTTATAGCATAATGGTTAGTCAACATATTTTGTTCAATAACAATAAATTACAATAAAACATGAATACTTAATTATATTAGTTAGCATGTTAACTATTATTGATATTACGTAACAACAGATACTGGTATCGGTATAATTGTAGTTTAATCTTTTTAACTTAATATATAATGATATAGTCCTGCAGCCAGCCAAATACATCATAGTTCAGTTCGACTTTTACCCAAAAAGGAATAAGAAACATATCTTCGTTGACAGTACATGCTCTCACTTTGTCATTCAGATAATCTGCTCTTAATAAATAATTTTAGTTAGTGCTGACAACCATGATTCCCTCGACAGACATCTTCATTTGTCGACATTTATTATGTAAACTATTAGGCTACAGAGCGTATTGTATAGCATTGTGCCGGTAAATATAAAAAAGACTATTGCAAATATTTTGTACAGAATTATTCGTTTTACCATTTTTATCACTCATTCGAAATTTAAATGTATACATATGTTGTTGTTTTTGGAGCTTTTTATTGCATATGTTGTTATTCTATTAATGTTTCTCCGTGGTGTTCTTCTCAAGTTTTGAACGTTTTATTATTTAATAAACCCGAGCCAAATTCACAGAATCCACAATTTCTTTTTATTAAATAAGTCTCTTACAGATATGTAGGTATACAGAAATCTATTTTAAGTTTAAAGTCCTTTCTCGATCGATACTAGATTAGCATTTGCTGGTACCCTGAATAATAATATAAAGTGCACTCTGTGGCCACTATCGACAACAATACGTGTTGTTCCTGGTAAATAACTTAATAATGTAGAGGCTCGTTAGCTCTGCGTGTTTCTTTTATTGATTACGACAACCACTTTATGTGGCATGTGACAGGTTACCTGTTTAATAAATAGCATATTATGTACTGTCTATTTGTATATACAAAAAAATAATAATACCTTCATCTGAAAATCCGAATTTTTTATTTCAACTCTGATATGTTTCATATGTAGTTAACAATTACTTTAACTACGGTAGTATATTTGTAATTGTAAGCAAAAATTCAATTATTTTATTTTGTTAGTCTATTGTTATGTATGAATCCGTAGTCAAGCAAATATATTGTCTATACTCGCCGTACTAATATAGTACGGCGAGTATAGACACCGTATCCACGCAGCTTTACGAATTTATTTCCCTTTATTTAAGCATTGTGCACTTTGATATAATACATGATTTTTAACCCATTAACACAGATCGGCGGTCAAAAAATAGTTTTTCGTTATTTCCTCTGACTCCGGAGCTATTTCAACAGTTCACATCATTGTTTTGTTGCCTTTATCTTTGGAATAAAAATAAATTAGGAATATTGCAATTCAAATATTGTGACCACCTTTGCTATTTTTAATAATAATAACGCACACTCTCAACATAGCCCCGCAATAGGGAAACCCTGTGTCGCGGGTGCCATGGATACACACATAGACAATCACAAAATCACACCCAAACTCACGAGAAAAATAAATGTAGGCCATACAAATATTTCTCTCGGCCTGGGAATCGAACCTGGGACCTCTGCGTGGCAGTCCGGCACGGTAACCGTTCAGCCATGGAGGCAGTCATTATGTCGTTTCTGACGTAGAAATTTAATAAATCTGACTCCGCAGCCGAGCTGGCGGAAAACTAGAGTAATTCGTACCAGGACGTCAGCTCTGACTACCTATTTGCGACCTTTGGAGTCGAAACCCTAGGCCCGTGGGGTTCCAGCGTCCTTCGTCTTTACTAAATTGTATCACAATAATTAATAGGCTGCCTGCTAAAAAAAACAAGGAGCAGCAGCTTCCTTCCCCAACGTGTTAGCATAGCTATACAAAGTTGAAACGCTGCTAGCAGCTTGGGCATAGCATCGAGGACCCAAATTTATTCATAAAATTTAATTCTCATTTTATTTTCTAGTATTGAAGCTTTTATTTTTATACCACGCCTGTGTAAATTTACTAAAATCACATTTGTTTTAATATTATGGTGTTTTTTATTTAACATACTGATATTATTATATAAATTTAATTAAAACATATAGGTACAACGGTGCCAATTCGCGAATACGCAAACTCAATTTAAGTCAGTGCATATCTGTCTAACTAAAATTCAATCTTCTGATCTTTATTTCTGATAACGATGTAGATAGAAATACTAAATTAATATTCAATTTAATTTGCACTTCACGAATCGACGCCAATATCTTACAACTTCGTTATCATTAACTTTTAAATGTACTTACAACTTCTTCATTAAAAGTGACTCAAAAAAAAATCGCTGACCCTTTTATACCTGGGCATAAAATAGTAATTAATGGGTTCTTTTTTACGAGCTTACTCAGCAAGCAGATGTAGTAATTTAAACAATTTACCCCTAATTACAAAAGGTAACATAAGCGTGTAAAGCCTGGAGGAAATTTCGAAACGGATTCGCTGCGGATTACTTCGAATTAGGTATTGATAAGACGTCGTTAATTACAATGCGATTGTTCCAATCCTAGGAGGAAGCTTTGCAAAAAATGACAATTTACCTTTTACTTCCCATAAATTTGCTTGTTAACATTAAGCATTATTCACCAATTTCTTTAAATGTTTAAACATAATTTTATGCGAACAAATTGTTTTTGAGATATAATAAATTTTCATAATTACGACAAAAAGGACGTCTCTTCTTTTTCTTAAAAAAAAAATTGAAAATCTTTTCAATTGTTAATAAATGGATGACAGCGTTTCATAATCTCGCTACGCCGTAGCCGTAGCAATTCGTAGCAAAAATGCATTCATCCAATGTTCAGTTATTCGACGTCTGCCGTTTGGAAGAAATTAATTTCTATGATATTAACCAAGTTTAATCTTCCTTAACTGTATAAAGTTTGCGTTGCGCTCTAAGGAACCCGTATAATTATCTAATCTTCTAACCCAAACTGCGAAGCATAATCCATCATAATTTTAACTAGAGAATTCATAGCCTCTATTCATTTTCATGTTACCCACAAGGCAACATAAAGAAACAACTTTTGTTCGTTTCAGCTAGCGCGCATTACAATACCGATGTATGATTAACACTATTCCGGCTTCAAAAATGCTGCGGTGCTCTATAATGAGGGTAATGTAGAACCATGTAGAACACGATTCGAACATTAACATCGTTTTACTTGAATACCGCATTAATTTGAGTAAATGCGAACTATATGTGATTAAGTTTAGTTCATCTACCTGCTTTTTCAAAGAGCAAGAGACTAATTTTAATTTAGTGCTGTGAAAAATATACGCGCCACCTAAGTTATAATAGCAATTTATATTATATAATTAATTATATAATTAATTAACTTTATAATGAATTGAATTTTAACATTTAATGGAATAAATGATTCCATTTAAAAGTCGAAAAATTAAGATTATATTATAATTTTTTGTGTTTTTTACCGATAACGAGAGAGATAGATGGATACATTGAACTTAAGGGGATACCATTATCGTGGTTACGTAGGTTTTAAAGCGTAGAGGTATACGCGGAAAGGTGCGCATCAAATTGATTGCAGGATATTTAAACATGTGCCTTTTAGAAATTAAGTTACTCTTGTTGTAAAATTAGCACATAGTCCCCTAACGCAATAATTATGGAACACGGGAGACAAAAATTCATTGAAAGAGACAAATTTTTGAAATGAACGTAGTAAATACATTTAAAAATTTTACGGAATTTTTTATCGAGCGAAATTTAGTCAATCGTATTACGCCCCATAGTTCACTACTGATGTCCTCTGTTTTCATTAATTTATTAAAAATCAAGTTGTGTTCGTATTTTTTTAATCGAAAAACCGATTTTTCGTGTAGTTAAAATATGTCAAAACGTCTGTCTTGGGTCTCAATATATCTTAATTTGAGTTATCCTTTTAAATTATTTAATATTATCGGGGAATTTTAAAAACCGTGAAAACAAGACGTTCACTTCATGAATTACCTATAAACGTAGATCTTTAAATGACACCGTAGTTTACTAGAAAGTAAGTTAAGTGGCTTTAGATAACCGAATAATCCCAAGCATCCCGCGTGTAATGACAAACTAACGACCTGGACCGCTATTTCCATAAACTGCGGCGTGCCCCGTAATCGCGCGCTAGTCGGAGTCATGCCAAATCTGGAATGCTGTCATTGGCACATTATCTTCACATCTTTGGCATTGTCTAGGGCAAAAAGGCACTTAAGTGAGCACACACTTGATGTGATGAACGCTTGACGTGAGACAAAAAAATCGTTAACTATTGGTCGTAGAAAAAATTTGAAATGTACATTGACGACTATGACATGTATTTGTAAATCCTGTAGGTTTAATGTAAGGATTCTTATGTTGTTTTGTACAAATTCCTCGAAATATATAATAAATTTATCGTAAATATCATGGGTAATTCTCGGGGAAAGGTTCATTCAGGTGATTCTGCTGGTGAGCTTCTTTCTTAAAATACAATCATTTCTTGCACTACACATTAATACAGGGTAAACAAGAAACGTCAGTTTAGAATGTATGGATTCCGAAGATATTGAAAATTTTATGACTAGATAAACCAGTGACTAGTCGCTGGAGAATTTTTTTATTAACAAAAACTCTTTACAATTATACCCCTTACAATAAATGTACCCTTTGACCAATTTACATGAAAATCTCATCAAATTCTATGATATTGCATGCTGTTGATTTGCAATAAATATTAAATAACAACGTTCTCCTTCAACCTGGTCTCCAATTAGGAAATAAATTATACTGTAAGTACCAGAGCAATGATATATAATTTCGAACCACTACTTAGAATTTCCAGAATAGAACCAATTAAGAAAGTTCGTTTCGGAGATTGTTTCTATCGGGAATGGAACCCTCTTCATCTAGCGCTTTCTGCACGAAACCTCTGAGCCACCGAGTTCTTCTTCTTCCTGTCCTTATCCCACGCTAGGTGGGGTCGTAACAACATGTATTTTTCTTCCATTCTCCCCTATCAGCCGTCATTTTTATACTTACACCTTTCTTATCCATGTCATCTTTCACACAATCCATCCATTCTTTGGCCTTCCTTTCCCCTTATATCCCTCCACATTCATACCTAGCACTCTTCTCGTCACATGACATTCTTCCCTCCCCATGACATGTCCATACTACGCTAACCTATTACTCCTCATCTTTTTCGTCACTGGTGCCACTTTCAAACTTTTCCCCTGATGTACTCATTCCCTATCTTATCCTTTTTTGTCACTCCACACATCCATCTAAACATTCGCATTTCGGCTACATGCACAGTTCGTTCATCCTCCCTTTTCATCGCCCAACATTCTGATCCATAGAACATGACAGGTTTAATCATGGTCTTGTATATTTTCCCTTTTAGCTTAAGGGGCATTCGCAGATCGCAAATAGTGAAAGAAAAAAACGAACCGAGATACCGAAAATCGGAGCAAACCGGCAGGGATACAACATCTAATGCAATATTAGTAAAACTGGAGGCATAACCAAAGTCGAGGAAAAGCTATTCGGTTTTTAACCGGCTAATCCTCAACCCGACACTCTCCAGCCTTACTTGTCATTTTGCCAGTCTGCTCAGTCTGAGCCACCGAGTTCGTCAATGAAAATAGATACAAGGGGCGATTCTATTTTAAAACGGCAACACTAAAACTGGGCCGCAAGACTGCTAATTTCTGTCACTGTAATTCCATCTAGACTCCACTGAGACTATATTGCAAATTTGTCATAATATTTGTTATTCTGCTAAAATCTAGATATGCAATGACAGTTGAGTCTGAAAAGAGTGTCAGTGAAATGGCATTTATTCAATCAGTAACGATCGATGTTGCCTCACTAAAACTAATAATAATAATTGATTTAAGCCTAAATAATGGTGTATAACTAAATTAGTACTAACGAGTGCTTAGGTTTTCGCGATTGTTATAGGAAATGAAAGTACTTTTCCGGATGTAAATCGTGTGTATTTGTTTTTTCAAACAAACCAACGTTTACAGGTGGTACAGTCATCAACCAGTTATGTGTAATATTAATGCACCCCCCCCCCCCCCCCCCCCCTTCTGACTATAGTTACAAAAGTTATTAATTACATACTCGTACCTTATTTTTGATTTTACAAAGAAGCATTCCAATTTACGCTACATTGTTTTACAAATTATTTTATTGTAACAATATTAATGTTTATTAGGTTAAATTTATTACTCGTTAATAATAGAAATTAGGATAAATTAAAACATAATAATAGTACTGCAGTCTTATGTCTGTTTTGGATTTTTCATCAGAGGAAATACTGGATCCCAAAGTAGTGGTACGGAGAAACCATCTTCCCTGTTGAAATTGGCAATTCAATGTCAAGAAGCCAATGAAAGTAACGTCAACTAATTAACAGAGTACGTAATCGACATGAAAAGCGGAATACCAAAAAATTGCAATGGTAGTTCAATTGGAACTCGATGGCTAACCACTGACAAGCCACTATTCTCTTCTAGCAGAATACCAAAAACGCACAATCCTGCCATTCAAGTCAACTATCGACACTCAATTGAGATGATTTATTTGGGGCGTGGCTTTTTCATTTCTCCATTAAAAATGGGATAAAGCACGCGAACTGAAGGCAAATTGGACGCATTCAGATAGTTTATTTTAAAATCGTCGAAACAGAAAATTTCCACTAGACTTGAGTTACGACTTGACTGGAATTGTATAATCCGTGCATTTGAATGTAAATCGAATAATATCAGTAAAGAGTTTCATGACAATAATAAGTATAAAATAGAAGGTCCAGGTATGAATTCAACATGATGAATATGTAGTTTATAATATGTTTCAACAATGTGCCTTTATTTACTAAACCATGTTTCTTAATAAAAGGAAATTAGAAGAAAAAACAAAACATATTAACAAATACTATTGTCTTATATCTGCTAGGGATTTGTTATCAGAGGAAATACTGAATCTCAAGGCAGTGGTACGGATAAACCATCTTTCCTGTTGAAATTAGGGTGTTTTTAATTTCAATAACCTTTCGTAGTATCCTGGATAGAAAACGATTTCTTACGGACATTATATGAATTTGTTGTTCGGGGTTTGTCAAGCTTAATTGAATTTGTAGGTTTATCCATGACAAGCCCTTATCAAGTGCACTTATCACATCTTCTACGACACGTTTAGAAATACTTCGTTTCGTCTGTTTAATGTAAGAGAGGCCGCTCTTCTAACAACCAACAATATTAAATCACATTGTGACCATAGTACTGTAAAAAACAAACCAAAAATAATTAGGAGCATTTACAAAATAGGTTAATTTCCAATGTACAGTATAGAGTACCAAATCGTATTGAAAACTTACCCATTAAGTTATTTAAGACGAAATTATACGAATTGTTGTTGAAATATATAGTATTCAATAAAGTATATAATATTAGGGATTTTTTTAAATAAGTATTATTTTAGTCAGTTGGGCTAAGAGGAACATACTTAATTTTGAGTGAAATGTTTCAGCTCTAGGAAAAACAGATAAAGTCTTAGAGTGGTTGGTTATATGGCGACTTTTAGCAGCGTTGTAAACGCGCGTTCGTGAAATGCGCGATTGGATTTTACCGTCTCCTGAATAATAATTCTTTTTAAAATACAAGTTTTAGAAAGTAAAGCATCGATTTGTTATCTTTGAAGTTTATCGAGTTTACAGAGTTTATCGATATATATATTATAGTTTATCGAGTTGTTATCGATTTGTTGAGTGTATGTTGAGTGTGTGCGTTATCTTGACCCCCATGTTTCTAGCAAATATTTGGTGAAACTGCAGGCATATGGGACTTGTCAACTTATGTCTCGACAGGCGGAGTGGCAGTGCGACTGTTGTGGGCAGGCGTGTTGCTTACCATCAGGCGCACGACTTGTTCGTCCCGTATTATAAAAAAAATATTAATTTGAATGTATAACAATCACGAAAACCTAAGATCTCGATTTGATGAATGTGATCTTTCGATGTTAAACTTATTAAATATTGATTTGACGGGCATTAAATCCCTTGGTATCACTGCCAAAGTCATCAAACATTCAATATACAACCAGTGTACGTAGTAAACTGTCAGATTGATTGTTGTATACTTATTTAACGAATTTCATGAGAATTTCGAGAATTTTCTTCGCGAACACTAGCGATGATCGCCATAATTTTTATGTTATTCTTATAAAACTTGTAATGTACCTATACTATAAAGGAAATAATAAAAACAAATTTCATTAAATAATCATGAAAATGAAGTCAGAAGAATTTACCTTTATATTTCTAATCAATTAGTAGCACACTCCCACATCGATTCCCGAGAAAGCACTTTACCGAATCGCTTTGCCAGTACACGTATTTTAGTGACAATGGAAGTACATACTACTAGGTCCTGGGGAGTATACTTGCAATATAAAAATATTATATAACCCTTGGTGTTATGTACAAGTTTAAAGCGCGGACCACACCATTTGTCTGGTCTCAAACTAGGGAATCCCCTGTACTATCAGTACCAAAGCAAAGAAATCCAGTCCGGGACATTACCTAGACCAAAAGCAATGTAGAAAAGTTAATTTCTCATTCAGTGCCCACAGTGCAAACCATTCGGCCACCGAGAACGTTGTTAAAATAAATTTCAGCGATACGAATATTTTTACTACGTCTAATTCTGCACTACATTTCATTATCTTAGTTTCCTGGTCAGACCACAGTTATAGCTTTAAGAAATAAAAAATCAGATTCTTGTTTATATTTGGTCTGGGCTTTCGCTTCCCGCCAATGAATACCCTTAGACTTTTTTGCGAATATATTGACAAATCCTTTAGATTGAGGCACTTGTGGTGTTGAAATATAGTTCATGGAAGAGCGAAATAACGTAAATGTATTACGGTTCTAAATGTCATCCCAAAGCCCTAAAGATGACATATTTATTACTCTGTTTTAGGCCTTGGGAAAGTCTGTCCGAATGCGACAAGTTTCAAGCGAAAGTTGAGGATTGGTTCTGAATTATTTGTTTAGTAATTGACGACCTCAGTGGCCTAACTGTTTGTACTTTGGGTTGCGAGTGAGTAGATCCCGGGTTCGATTTCCGGTAGTGCCGAAATTAGTAACAGTAGAGCTCCTTGTGATAGTGTTTGTCCAGGGAAGTACTGCCACCTTATCTACATATAGCTGCCGCCGAGCAGTAATGTGAGCATAACTGCGTTCCGATTTTGAATGATAAAGGTGCTGGTGAAATTACAGGCATATGGGACTTGTCAACTTATGTCTCAGGGTGATAGACGAAGTGGCAGTGCTCATCAGATCTTTGCGATTTAAAGCTCTGAGTGGCACTGCCACTGTTAAGGACAGATGTGTAGATTAACACCGGGAGCACAGCTTGTTCGTCCCGTCACTTGATATTATAAAAAAAGTTTGGTTCTGGTCTGGCTCGGATCGCCTCAGAGTAAAATCTGTTGTTCTGGTACTCATACAATAAAGGGAATAATTAGAAACTTTCTTAAATTCAACTAACATCAAAAACCACAAAAACTCACTACACTAAAAAGCGAAAAATAACAAAATACAGATTTAATCTAAACGACACCAATGAACGTCTATTTATTTTGTCTTATTTCGTTTTGTACACAGTATTATAACTACTTATTATTCAATCTATGTATATTTATACAATTACAACGTGACAATTCTTGTCAAAACCTATTTTATTTATTTATTTATCATACTTATATTATATTAAGTACAGTGGCTTGAAAATGTACATGTAACACCCTGAAAGGGCACATCAAAGTGATGAGGGCACTTACTCATTATAAAAGTAATAAAATTAGTAATTTTATTATGTGATCATATTAAATAAATCATTACAATTATATATGCATGAGATAAATCGAGAACAAACAAATTAATTACATAATAAATTATATTTCGTCATTGAAAAATTCTTTAATATTATAATAACTTTTATTTATGAGGAATTCTTTTAAATGTTTGGAGAAAATTTTAAATTCTTGATTTTCTTTTATGTAAATTGGTATGTGATTGTAAATTTTAGTTACCATAACTTGCGGTCCAGAACAAACAAATTTCAATTTAAAAAATCGTACACGTAGTTGATGTAGGTTTCTGTTAATAAGTTTAATTTTAATTTTCGGAAAAAATAAAGTAGGGTGGTTTCTAATAAATTTGCACGACTCAAGTATGTACATACCTGTTAAAGTTAATATGCCTAATCTTTGGAAGAGAGGTCTACAAGATTCTCTCTGTTCTATATTTATCAATATCTTAACACACTTTTTCTGTGATACAAATATCATTAACGTTAGTAGAGTTTCCCCATATAATGACGCCATAAGATAACCTCCAATGACAGTACGCAAAATATATAATACGTAATCTATAGCTTTAATAAAATATTATTATTGGTACGTGCTTACTGATCTGTTTGAAGTTTTACTTTACCACTATAAAAATATTCATACTCCGATTGTAATTTTATAATAACGCATTACAATAAGTATTTCATTACATTTGAAAGTTATAAGCCAGGTTCCACGGTTTTGTAATAATATATTTTATATCTTCTAGCAAAAGTTAACAAATATTTAGAATACTTATTGTTTTGAATTCTTTATATCGCAGCGCCAACAGATAGATATAACGAAACGATATTTTTATGGCGTAATATAAAACGTAAGGAAACTAAACTGCGTGATAAAGGGTTTTATGGCAAACACGGTATCGGTAACACTACGGCTCCTATCATCATATAATATTCAACGGAAAAAATCCGCACCTGTTATGGTGTTGATAATTTTTTAAGATCGTTACCTACTACAGGGGTGTTTTTTGCCCAGATGTGAATTTTTAATAAGTGGCTGTTGTGATAAAAACACTCGATTAAAATATACAGAATAAATGTATTATTTTTCATGATCGATGTCTACATAGTTGTTTACCACTTGATATTTGTGCACCCTGTATTTGCAGTATTTTCTTAAGCAGAGGTTATGTTACGATTATTAGAGAATAATCTTATCACTTCTATATATATTAATATTTATTATTCTATGAATATTTTTTATGTGTACATTCCAAACACTTGTTTTTTAAATTATTTTACTATTATTGGAAGTTAGCAAATAAACAATGCCTTCAATATGTTTTATGTTTGAGCACACACAGATAAATGTATTTTGTTACTATTAACTTATATACATACTATGTTCATACCTATACATATAAATCGTATCTACGGACAATCATAGAGTTAACGGCAAAAAAATTTGAATATGACTTAACAATCAAATTTATACACGAAAACAAAGAGATATCATGCAATTACTCGTAGTACAGGTACATGGGACTTTTCAACTTATGTGGCAATACTCCTCATATATTTGCGATTTAAAGCTCTGAGCGGCACTTCAACACAGGCACAGACGTGTCGCTTACCACCAGGCGCTCGATTTGTTGTTCGTCCTGTCACTTACTATCATAAAAAATCCTTCATTTTCCATAGAGGATTATAAACATTTAAGAGCTCTTCAAATATATTCAGGAACCCTAAAAATAAACAAAATAAAACTTTTATCTCGTAGTCTGTCCATTTCTGCAAAGATAAGTCACTTTTTTATCGATATATCTCATCTCTAGCAAATGCAGTGTAATGAAATAACCTTTGCACATTATTATAAAAAAATTAAGAATTTTTGAAAAAAACGTTTTCCAGCTCATGTCTGACAAATAAACATTGATTTGGTGTTATTTTAAGTATAATTTAATGTATTTACTTCAACAAAGGTTATTTATTCATTTAAAAGCGAGGTTTATAAAAATAGTTTAAGAAAAACGGAAATCAGTGCAACGTCGTTACAAGTTTATAATGTGTAGATTTTTTCAATTGTCACACGGATCATCCTAGGTTATTCTTAGTATAAAACTTTACATGTTGATTAGAATTACAATATGGTGCAAAAAGAAATGCGGTAATCACTAGTCAATTACCGTCACAAGGTTGCGATTTTCTGAACATCAATTTTAAAAGTAGCTGAGTCAGTAAACGCCAAAAGAAAACAGGAGGGAAATTTTTATCCTCCCTGTAATTAACAAGTAGAACAACAGCCGTTCAGCAAAATCGATTTATCCGTGGAATAAAACGCGCGGTGAAGTTGCCTTCCAACTTGTATCCAGGATTTAATTTTATATTGATATGATTTATCCACCGTTTCAGCCGCCCGCCGGCGTTCCTAGACAAGCCATTTAGTGCGAAATGTCGAGCCGATCCTATTTTGCGTCCGTCTAACTTAACTTGGATACAAGTTTAAAACCATAAAATCCATTGGATGGATGAAGAGATGTGCTTTGATAAGAAAGGAAGCCCTTTGTGTAGCACTTATTTTGAAGGTATATGCTTTAGTGTGTAATCGGCACTACTGTATAAAATTATTTAGCAGAACTAGAGCTCCTTGTGAAAGAGTTTGTCCAGGGAAGTACCAAACCTTTTCTGCCGCCAACCATTTGAGCATTATGCGTTCCGGTTTTGAAGGGAAAGGGGGCTGATGATTACAGCCAGACATATTAACTTGTCTCATGGTGACGGGCGCAGTGGCAGTGCCCCTCGGATCTTTGCGATTTAATGCTCTGACTGACACTGCAACTGTTAAGGACATGCGCGTCGCTTACCATTAGACCCATACGGCTTATTCGTCCGGTCACTTGGTAATAAAAAAGACACTAAAAACTTTCTGTATATTAAAAACAATCTACAACCTACTTGCTGTATTCATAATGAATCATTAATATGTTTATGGAATATTTTAATACAAATCCATTCTCATACTGACTATTGACTAGACTCCTGTTACTGTCTTTAATTCACTACAAAATAAAAAAGAAAATTAAGCAACTGTGTTTCTTTATCTATAATGATCTTTTTACGTAATTTAAGAAAATAATCATGAGTTACTTTGCGGAAATCCATGTTAATAAAAATGAAAGTAAATTATTTTGTTACTTGAGTCGATTTTTTTCAATTAACGGCATCAAAAATATTCTACACAAGTGCAGCAATTTTTCCAGCATTTAACCTCACTGGGTTAGCGGAGTAGCAAATTAATTTCCTTCCATTTTTTAAATCATTTTTTTAGCAATTTTAAAACATGTTTTTGTTGAAATTCATTAGAGTACGTACGTTTGATCTACAAAATTACGCACCTGTATCACACTCGTATGAAAATGAAATATTTGATTACGATGTACATTTTATAGGAGAGGTCCCAATGGCATTCGCTCTTTTATTAAAATATACAAGAAGTGGGCTGAATAAGGCATAACGAGACGAGTTCGCCTGTGATGAAAGGAGTCCGTCGCGAGCCTAATGAATAATAATTGCGAGTAGCAAGCAATGTCAAGACAATCTACAAGCTGAAAACGATATTCGCAAAAGGGTTTACAACAACTTAGAGTACCGAAGTAGCGATTGAATTATTCAAGATATTCCTAGACTATATACACTCCGTTATTAAAATTTAACTTGCCTTTTTATATCATAATCGCGGAAGATGAAATTTGTTAATATAATTTTTGCGTAATAAAGTTTGACAATGTTTTACTTTGACGTCCTTCAGATGTTGTTCAAGATATATGAATTACTTTCTTTTGCGAATGAAAGGTCGTCTGTAATCGTGAAAGAACCGTTACTTCTCAATTAGAGGAGCCTCAGAACAAAAACCGATAGCACTATTTGGACAAATATTTCAGAAGTAGAAAAAAATGGATAAATGTATGGTTTACTAAACTAAAGTTGAACGAAATATGTCAATTTGTTGGTGTTAGTAACACTGTCTCGTAACATAATTATCACATTTGGGTGTGCAGTATTGGTCGAGATTAAAAAAAAGTTATCGGTTTTTGATCAGACTAATTGGATATGTCGGTATTTAATATGACCGTTACGTATGAAAAATTATAAGGATTTATCGGTGTCTGTTCTGATCGTAAAATTGTTTAATAAAATAAAATGGATTTATAGGTTTTTGTTTAGATCATGTGTGTTTCTGGTAGATTTTTGAAGCGAATCTTTTTTCCGTTTATTGAACGGGTTCGCTCGATTAGGTTAAAGTTATGTACAAAAACAATACATTACCATATTTTGAAAAAAAATATGCTAAAATACAATTTATCGGTTTTCGTTCCGGCGCTTCTCTAAAAAGTCGTTGAAAAATATTTGTATAGCCTACATTTATTTCTCTCGTGAGTTTGAGTTTAATTTGTGGTGTCCATGGCACCTTCAATACAGTCTTTCCCAAGTGCGAGGCTAAGAGTATATGCGTAATTATTATTTATTATTATATATCTTCAAGCCTGTCTCCCACCGGGGTCGTCAGAGACCAAGGACATCCACTGCTATAATCCTGACAAACCTGCTTCGCCTTCTCCACTCACATCAGTCTCTTCATATATGCAAGTTTATTCTATAATTTTACCCAGGACTTTTTTAAGCACAACCCCAACCTGTGCTACCATGAGATTACAGTGACAGTTTTCTCTAGCGACCCCGTAAAATGTTTGTATACAAAATGTTATTTCTGCTTGTGACCGCTAGGGGTGATGTATAATTTGCCATACAACATTGTGAAAATTAATAGTAATTTACCCGATCGCTAGCTACAACTGTTAGAGTGAACTCATCGTAGAGGCTCTGATCAAGGTATATACGCTGAGGTCTACGTTTTGCCATGCCTCCATCCACATTCTCTATCAATTTACATTAATTCTTTCTACATACCCAAACCATCGAAGCATCCCCTCTCTATCTTGGTCACTAACATCACCTTTCATACCACAATGTTTTCTTGCTACACTGTTCAGCATTCTGTCTTTAAAACCAACACCACACCATATATTTAGACTTTCATAAATTTAGATTTTTATAATAGTCGAAGACTAAAACTGAGCTGCAGAAAATTTATGTTCTTTTTATTGGTAATTATAAACATAACTACCTTTTTATCATAACTTGCTCTCTTTAATTCAGAAATTCGAAGTACTTACCGAGTTTTTATATCCCATTTTTTCAGGGTATAAATGTTCTTTATGTAGGTTACTTATTTCCTTCAGACCTAAATCTCATAAAATACAAATGACACGTCTTAGGTGACAAAAACTCTTATGTCCACTAACTTAAGTACGTTTTAAGTCGATGCTTTAATTTAAAAAACATTCTTAACACTATGTATTAAAGTGTCTTTTACATTGCAAACATTGGCTTAAGTCTAGTGCAGGTAGAATTTAATCTGAAATGGAAACTATCTTTTGTTAAAAATAGTTTTAAAAATAAGTACTCCGATACTTTCAAAGTCAAAGTTAAAGTATTTATTGCATTCATGTGTTACAAATGATCTTAAAGCTAAAGTAGTATCAACATGACCCTGTTAGGGCGCCGCAATTTAACCATATGTACTTAAACAATATCTTTTCTTTTTTAAATAAAAAAAAATAAAAAAACATTACCTAAAGTTACTTTTAAAGACTAGATTATAAATCAAATTAACAGCAAGTAAATCGAAAATATATAGCTGACATTTCACAAATTTCTTCCTCTCAGTAGGTGCAAATGGGATTAAATTGTTACAATCATTCTTCAAAATATTGTTTCAAGCTATAGTAACATTTTTCTATCAAATGAGCCTTAAGTTGCTTGATGAATAAATTATACTTAGTTTGTGATGAAATCGCCTTTGGAATTTTGTTGTAAACTTTAATGGCCATTACATAGGGTCCTTGATTATACATTTGTAATTTCGACCTAGGTAGTGCCAATCTATTTTTATACCTGAGGTTCAATAGTCGGGTGTACGTGTCCTTTACTTTAGTGAAATATTGATAATTTTTTTTAACAAATTTACACATTTCTAAAATGTATAAAGACGGTATTGTCAGAATTTTTAATTTTATGAAGTACGGTTTACAACTTTCCTTCGGGTCGATATTCACTAGTATTCTGATACATTTTTTCTGTAAAATGAATAACTTCAAGGCATCTGTGCTATTTCCCCACAAGATGATACCATAGCTCATCCAAGCATGAGCATAAGCATAGTAGGTTGTTTTTGCTGTACTTGTGTCGGTGGTTTACTTAATTGTAATAATGCATATGTAAATCTACTGAGTTTGCTTGATATATTCTGTACGTGTTGTTTCCAATTTAGATTTGTGTCGATATTTATCCCTAGCAAATTAAACTTATTTACTGTTTCTATCGGAATATTGTTGATTTGAAAATTTATATGTAACGGAGTCTTCTGGTGTGGTCTAAACTTTATTATTTTGGTTTTTGTGTAATTTATAACTAGATTGTGATCCGTAAGCCAGCTATTTATATCGTTTTTTTTATATTAAGAATATTATTTATGCGTTCGTTTAAATCTGATTCCATTGAACATGGAAAAACCACCGACAAGTCGTCTGCAAATAAAATGTTTGTGACGTTCAAGGCCTTGGGTAAATCATTAATATATGTATATCAGGAATAATATACACCCGATCACACTTCCTAGATTGGGTCACTTCCACCCTTTGTGAGCGCACGCTAGATATGACACCAGAGCTGAGGTCGTGGTGTTCTACCTCCACATACTGAAAGCTATTTGTAAGGTATGATTCAAACCACTTATACGCCGTCCTTCTTGTATCAATGCCATAAAGCTTTTGTAGCAATATTTTATGAGATACCCTGTCATATGCCTTATTCATGTCTAGGAGGACACCGACTGCATATTGTATATCATTTACAATGAGTAGTATTTTCTGGATGTAATTATAAACAGCTAATAACGTTGATCTATTTTTTCTAAACCCATGCTGGCTCTCATCTAATATGTTGTATTTTTCACAGAAGGAATAGAGCCTTTGTGACATTGCTGTTTCAAATATTTTCGCAAAGGTTGGAAGAAGTGCTATAGGTCGATAGTTATTTAAATCTGTGGGGTCACCCTGTTTATATTTCGGCTTGACAATAGATATTTTTATTTTTTATTAATAATTATTTTTATTTCCACTAGAAAGTTCTTCTCGAGTTTGTCTATGGTCACAACTAGCGAGCGATACATACATACATGTACATCTATACTATACGCTTACTTCTTACGCAATCGTTATTCTTGGAAGACATACATAAAACATATATTTTGTTTTCGTATGACCATCGTAGCTTGGAATATCGAGTTTGCGCTCAAACAATTAGTTTACGCATTTGTTACAATTGCATAACTAAATAAGTGCTAGTTTACCATGTTTGGCTTGTTAGTAATTGACTCAAGGTTATCTGTTTTCCCTGACTTTCAAGCTAGGCTAACCTGTGTGAGCATATTTAGTGTGCAGTGTAGGAAAAAAACAAACAAACAAAAGACTTAAGGTTAATAATTAAAATTATACATAATGTATGTAATAAGGTGACGGTGAGAGAGTAAAAGTGCGTGTATGCGTGTGTTGTGTATTGTGTGTTGTGTGTGTGTGTGTGTGTGTGTGTGTGTGTGTGTGTGTGTGTGTGT
>NW_020653854.1:17787769-17871696 GCF_003589595.1 Hyposmocoma kahamanoa
ATATAGAGCTTAGTGCTCTAGATTCAGGCTATACTGCTAATAGTACAGCTAAATGCGGTACAGCTGTGTAGTGTTGTCCAGAATTGATCTTGGCCTTGTTATTGCATTTTTGCAAGACCAAGACCATGACGACCCAAGACTCAGGCCCCTGTAAAACTGTGCCTTCAATATGTTCTGAGTAAGGACAAGACTGAGTCTGCGAAACTCTTGCCTCTCGTAGTTACATCAAACCCAAACATGGGCGTTAGGTATGCATTTTTTTTATATATTAAGTAGCGGGACGAACAAGTTGTGCACCTGATGGTAAGACACACGCCTGTCCATGACAGTTGCAGTGCCACTCAGAGCTATAAATCGCAATGATCTAAGGGCCACTGCCACACGCCCTTAACCCTGAGACATAAGTTGACAAGTCCCATGTGCTTGCAATTTCACCTATATCTTTCAATATTCATAGACATTCCCGAGTATCGGTGTCAAAGCCACGGTTAACAACAAAAGTTGGTTGTTTGTCATAACAGGAATAGTCAGTGTGTTGATGATTATATTTTGAAGTACTTAAGCAGATTTTTACTTACTTAAATAAGGTGTATTTGTGATAAAAGTGTAGCAAAAGCAAAAAGGCATTAGCGAATTTAGCGAATTATCAACAACAACATGCACCGAAAATCGAAAACGAACTAACAAGCCGACAAACCAAAATCATAACTATTAATAATTCATTGAAATTTAATGATTGGGCGACTGTGGGAATTCACAAAAGTAGACAAAGGCTATATGATCTTTAGGATGAAAGAACTTATAACACTAGTAACAGTTTTAATGATTTTGTTAGGAAATATTCGAAAATGTTTAAACGTGTTTGTGTTGCAGCCAAAGCAATGTTTATAAATAATAAAATAAAAAGCAACGCGAATGTAGTAAAAACGACTTGGAATATTATAAACAGCGAAACTGGAAGGGTCAAACCTCGTAACTTAGATTTTCAACTAAGATTTAATGACAAAATTGTAAACACAGACGCAGAAGTTGCTAAAATATTTGAAAATTTTTTTACTGACATTCCAATTTTGACTACTAAGTCGTTAAATTCATCTCCCACCGCCGCTGAATCCTTACTAAAAGAAAATAATGCAGTTAGTATCACTAATTTAAGGTTCCGTCATGTATTTCCAAATAATATTGTTAAAGCTCTTAAGTCTATAAACATAAAAAATACTGCTGATCTTGATGACCATCAAGATCAGCAGTATTTTCAGTCATAGTAATTAGTTCTATAGTTGATTGTATTGCGCCTTACTTAGCCTGTGTCTTTAATAAATGTGTTGATGATGGTGTCTTTCCTGACCTCATAAAGTAAAGTAAAGTTAGTCCACTTTTCAAATCTGGTAGTATTTCTGACCCTACCAATTTCAGACCTATTTCAATACTACCAACTCTCAGTAAAATATTTGGAAAAATTATTCTAAATCAGATGTGTGCACATTTTTATAGTAATAACTTAATGTCTCCTAAACAATTTGGTTTCACTCGGGGTCGCTCTACAACCGACACTGGTGTCGAGTTGATTAATCATATATTTGATGCAGGGGAAGTCTTACATCATGCTATTGGTGTATTCTGTGACCTTTCCAAGGTTTTTGATTGCGTACACCATGATACACTGGTCAGGAAACTTCGCCATTATCGTGTGGCGGGGCGTGATCTCGACCTTCTTAAATCGTATTTGCGTGGTAGGGTACAGAGGATCGATGTTAACGGTACGAGATCATCAGGGTCTGCAATTAGCATGGGTGTCCCTCAAGGTTCAATTCTAGGCCCATTTTTGTTTTTTGTTTATATTAATGACTTACCTAGTCTTATGGAGGGTATAAAACATGAGACAGTATTGTTTGCTGATGATACTTCCTTATTGTTTAAAGTTAAAAGGCGCCAATGTTCCTACGACGATGTGAACAATGCTATATCTAAAGTAGTTGATTAGTTTGCTGTTAATAACCTACTTCTTAATGAGAAAACAAATTGTGTGAAATTTACATTACCTAATGTTAGAGAGACGGTTACAAACATTGTAGTTAGAAACGAAAAATTGAATCTTGTGGATACAGTTGTATTTCTAGGTATAACGTTAGATGCTAAATTGCAATGGGGTCCCCATATAAGTAAGTTGTCAAAACGGCTCCGCAGTGTACGCGATTAAAAAAATAAGTAAACTTTCAGACGTCGAAACCGCTAGATTGGTTTACTTCAGCTACTTTCACAGTCTAATGACATACGGCATTTTGCTTTGGGGTAATGCCTCCGACATCAATAGAATCTTTGTCCTGCAGAAACGTGTGGTTAGGGCAATTTACAATCTGAGCCCCAAAGTATCTTTGAGAAATAAGTTTAAGGAAATTAACATTCTCTTTCTTACAATAAATAGCCTCACAGTACATTTATGAAAATGTAATTTATGTTAAAAGTGATTAATACGAGAAATAAAAATAAACTAGTTTTTCTTGATAGTCGTCTTCACAAAGTCAAAAAATCATTTAAGGGGCAATGTATACGCTTCTATAACAAGATTCGGGTTGATATACAAAACTTGATTTTCACGAGGTTTAAAACTATAGTGAAACAAAAACTTTATACTAAAGGTTATTACACAACTTCTGCGTACTTGGATGACAAAAATCCGTGGTAGTAACCCATTTAGCTCATGGAGGTAGTCTCGTTCTCTGATGTTTCAAATAAAATAAAAAAAATTGTAAATGTTATTTACAAAGAGCAACCCCTAGAGTTTCTTGCTCATTTTTCTCAGGGGAATCTGCCTTACGAATGAGCGGTAGAGTTTAACCATTGTGACGATTTCAATTGTAATAATACTTACCTATGAAATAAAGATTATTTTGCATTTGAATTTTGAATTTGAATTTGACTCGGCGCGCCCTCAAGCGGGTCATAACCTTATAACCAAAACATACATTAACTAGTATCATTTGTTAATCATATGCCTGGGTTTAATATATATGCCTAAAATTATAACCAATCATTATGATTGTAAAAATATTGTGAAGTTATATTTCGTCATTTAATTGTCCTTCACTATACTTTTGTAATATGTACTCAAAATGTACTCCTCTCTATTGCGTTGTTCTGAAATCTGAACCACCCCCCTTTGGTCACTTTTTGCAAGAATATAAGAATATGAATGTTTGATAAGTAACAATACCGAGACCAAGAACAAAGCCGAGACCAAGACCTAGATCAGGTGTACTGACGCGACACCGAGACTTAGGGTCGTATTCTAGAACTCTACTCAATGCTCAAGTTAGGATTTGAGTATGGTTTAAAGCACTCGAAATCATACTCAAGTCCCTACCATTAGGGTCGTATTTCCAGTGTTTGTGTTGCCAGTGCAATACTGACTTGAGCATTGAGTAGAGTTCTAGAATACGACCCTAAGACTAGAGTAAATCTCGTCTTGGTCTTGCATTGTGCAACACTACCACTACGGTGAACCGCATGTGAAAATTTACCGGCTGCAAAAATATTTTCCCTAGATTTCCTTAAGTTCAAATTTGAATTAAAACATTGACAGTTTTTATAACTTAAATCGTGACTGAGTATACTATACGTACCTAAGATAAGACTTTGAATATAATAAGTCATTTTAAGTAAATCACCAAATGTAAGGTAAATTTAAAACTCAAGAAAGACCCTGAAACATGTAATTATAAAATTTTATTTTATTGATTATTGGAATAAACAATAATATTTATATAAATAAAATTAAATGCAGTTTACAAATCTGCGCCAACAGACACACATCACGTTCGTTTTGCAAATACGAAAAACTTGCTTAGCTCGCGTCTTTGCTTAATCGAAGTCAAAGTCCGTTTTATAAACCTCAACGTTAATAACATTTAGATAAACGGAATGGGAACATTCGAATTTAAACTAGCACTGGAAATAAATGTGCTTGAAACTTAACAACGGTAATCATTTAACTTATTTCCATCTGAGCGTAACAAGCACAGTGTTTGCAGCAACTATTTTGAAGTAATGAATATAATCACGTTGTGATCGATTCTATCTAAAATATTGATACGCTCACTTGTTTGACGGTCCGCCATATTGGTTTTATAACAGCAACAAACACACATTACCTGGTTTTGTAGTAGGAGTATTATTGTGCAGTAAGTATTAGTTATGTACGCGTAACAAGTGGTTATTCCCGTTTCCAGGGTAACAATTTCATTTACCGACTCTGTAAATTAGAACCCTTGTCATTAGCGGCATTTTTTAACTAGCACAGACACTTGTGTGAAAGAACTGTTCGCCAATACAAGCTGTAAGGTCCACAATTATTTACATAACAATTACATCGCTAAATTTGGGATTTATAGGCGATTGCATCGATGCAATCGCGCGTTTGTATCGATGCAGTCGCACGCTTGTACCGCATTGCTTAAAATCGCACGCGTGTGTAAAGGTAGACGATTAGCGACTGCATCGCTGCTGCATCGCGTTTGCATCGCTGCTAAAAGTAGCACAAGTAAACTCGTTGTCGTAACAACAATAACAAGACTAATTTCCCAACACTTTCAGAATACCTTACTATCTATCGTACATACAATAGTATGTTCAAGCTAGCTTATTCCCGCAACGTTTGTATGATAACGATAGAAGTTGCAAGGTTGAATAGCAGGTGATGCTCTATTTACTTTTACTATTTTGCATTCACAAGGCTAGTTGCTGTAAGCGAATTAACGAGCGCTGCTACGGACGAGGTCAGAACAACGCGAGTAAACAATGCGCTTGCACAGTGTAGCGGGTTACCAGATGGTCAACTTATTCTGTCGTCCACTAACTAAAGCATGGCTAAGTGACAAATGGTCAAATATCTCTTTTAAATAGCGACAGATCGCGACGGAGCGCGAGATGCGGAATCACGCGCGCGGTGGTGGACACGCGGATCTGTGTCAACGCGCGGTTTAATCTGCGCGGGGACAGCGGTCTAGCGGCCCTGCGTCACTTAAAGTACTCGCTTCGCAGTTGATCGCCGTAGTGATTGTATATGTAGCCGAGATCCTTCTTTGACAAGATTGGTTAATAATACAGAACTCATTTAGGACGCTGCAGTTATACTGTCTATTTAGTTTTTGTTTACTCAAATAAAAAAAACCGAAGATATTGAATATATCCCTTTTTACGAACCAGATCGATAAATGGATAATTTATACTTCATTACAAACTGAACATGTCCTTAAGCTTAAAAATTTGCGCGGTAGTGCGGAGCGCAGTGTGCCATACCCTGCGGTTCGCCGCGCCCCTCCGCGCGATAAAACCGCGCGTGCCGTGCTCCAACGCGGAGAAGCGTTGTCAGTGTGTTTGAAAGCGCGTGTTTTCCATACAAACTAAGTACTTCAGTACAACGTTAAAAAATGCAGCTGCGCGCTCCGTTGCGGGCTGATAATCGTCTAACAACGCGTAGTTTGTTGTTTTTGGACGCAATGCCTGCTTGAAACGCGCAGATATAACAAGGGTATTTGTTAAGGTTCACCACTAAACTCGATATTATACGAAGATTTAGTATGAATTTTCCAAATACATTTCTAACTGAGTTACGCGATAAAGACAGCTGCGAATGATAGAAAAATTATTAAATTCAAATAAATAATTAAGAAAATGTTCAACAGTCGCTTATTATACCGAAGTTGCGTGATAGAATTATTGTTTTGTATTGCTGCTAAAAATTATACTGTGCAGTTATAGCAATGCAGAAACCCGCTGTACCCGAGTTTGTACTCTTTGCTTTAAAAAGTCCTTTGTGTTGTTACTTTTTAAAAAATCGTTGCAGAAAAATTACTGTGCATTAAATAAATAATAATAATAAAAACGCATACTCATTCAATAAAACAATCTTATAGACAAACAAAATATACAGAGAAAATATACTAAGATAAAGCAACAGTTATTTTTTTCAATTTTATACTATATTACGTAATGCACACTCAATCAAAAACACACACATACACACAAACACACTCATACACACTTTACATAAATTCTTTCAAATAGTCTCTTGTAATCTTTTAATTAGTATTAGAGTGTAAAAATAATGTATCTGAATTCCTAGTTAAGAGGGTTCCAACCTTAACATAGTGCTATGTAAGTATGTTGAAAATGAATAAAGTTTTTATTATTATTATATTCTAATTATTTAAACAAAAGAACCTAGAACAAGGAGCCAGGATGTATGCTTTTCTTCTCACTTCTCCTTCAGAACACTCGAAGATGAAAGCCTAAGTCCTTGAGGTCCATAAAAATACGGGCAGGGGAACCCAATAACTGACAGCTACCTGGCATATCTTATTAGCTTTGCCACACAAAGAGGGAATGCTGCCAATCTGATTCGGGGATCCTAATTTATCAATTGTATTTAGATTAGCTCTAGTACTTAAGCTTTTAGTATATTTTAAACGATCGATCTTTTCACGTTAAGAAAGAAAGAAAGGTTTATTCAACCAAACGTTTATTTTATTTTACTTTTTTTCGGCGACTACTCTGGGCCGCTTAAACAGTTGTTTGCAACATCAACGTCGCATAAATCAATTTAAATTACTAAAAGTGCTCCGTTCTTCGCGATACGGGTACCAATGTGTATGGAATATATGTATATGGCGCCACGCATCTTACAGTGAAGATTTTAAACTAAGGACTTAAGTGAGAAAGGACAGGATCAAATCATTTGAATTGTTTTGACTGGTAACTAATACTGAGAAAAAATGCATTAAAAAGCAGTGTGGAATACATGGAATGGGTTCAATATACCAGTTAGTTATGAAGGTGAACCGTGCAAAGATTGTCCATTGCCATACGGCGAGGAAATGCGGCAAGCGTGATGAGCACCTTTGCGCCGGGATCAGTCAGGTTCAGGCGTTTTGACGAATGTAGTCACTGAGGCATGTAATTTGTAATTTCTTGACTTATTGAACCTATTTGTTATTTATGACTATGTATTAATAATAATAATAATAATTCATTTATTTGTAGAAAACACAGGTTAAATAATTGTAGTTGTGACATAATCAAAATAGTTTCACTGTGTCCGACCAAAACATTTGGTATTATAAATAAATAAAAAATAACTTACTAAGAACTATACAGAAGAAATTAGTGATTATAATTATATGCTGAAACTGATCCAACTTTGCATTATGTCACAGCTCGACTGCTGTAACGCAGGTTTTAATTTGGAGGCGCCTTTATAGGAGAACTAATGTGGGTTAACACTTAAAATTATACCATGTAACTAACTAATATATTCTAAACCAGAAGCGTATAACGACAATTTAAAAGAAGTTATATAAGTATTGTAGTTAAATTCGCTAAACATTCAACGTTCATAAATCATTGCCAAACAAAGTTCTGCAATACGCTTAGCTCTTTTCAGAAATAATGGGCCACGACGATATAAAAGTATGTTTCTTACATTTTTGGCGAGCAGGCAGTTTTTCTTTATAATGCCTAAAAATGTATATTCAGATTTCCGTAAAAAGACCTCTAAGTAATTCATTGCAAACCTTGTTGGTATTTTTTTTCCTTGATTGTTTTTTCGTGCTCGGATGAAATATTTTATGCGTAATGAAAGAATTAACTGTCGCACTGCTAAAAAGCCTCTTCTTTTTCCATTCTCATCTTTTATGAGCTTTTTAAAAAAATCGAGACAAAGTTCAGTCCGTACCACGTTATTTTATTCTTAGATAATAATAGTTTGCACATGTAAATTACAACTTATTAATAAACGCTGTGGTAGCATACCGCCTAACGGTTTAACCTAAGGCCTGTCGAATAAGGTCCATGGGTTCGACACAGGCTATGCGAAATTTCATTTAAAATTAGATTTTAAAAATTAGAAGGAAAACATCGTGATGAGATCAACACGTCCAGAAACGTTCACAACCCTCGGACCACGTGTGAAACTCCCAACCCGCATTAGGCTAACGCGGCGGGCTATGGATGGCCTGAACTTTCCCATGAGAGGTGGCGCGTGCCTAACAGCGGGACGTATAAATGGGTTGATGATGATAATAATAATGATGAAATTACAGCTTATACCGAATTGTTACAAATGTTCATTTCTCGTATGAACCTGAAAGCAGGGAAACTTGACATAGTGAAATCAATAAATGTAATAAATAAACAGGAATATAATTGGTGTCCCAAAATTCACGCAGTAGAAGTAATTTTGATTGAATACACAGATTTGCAATTAAAAATTGTAATTTCTTTATTGATCCATGAAGTACATAGTGTAGGGTTATGTATGGTAAAAGCACGACGGGCAAATGTCCTCCACGACTTTGCTGGCACATTCGCACACTTTGTCGTGGGTTGCTTGGCCTTCGATTACAAAATACCCCAAAGATAAAAGTATGATCTGGGCGGCCAGTCAATGTTTCAGATTCCGATGGTATATAACTCAATATGACCGAAAAGTGTCGCTTATCCCATTTTGCCTTTCAAGCGTCGACATGTACTAAAATACAATAATATTATTCAATTAGCATATGTACAATCAGAGCACGAATGATGAATATTACAACGAGCCAGGGATAGACAAAATTAAACAAGTGCCGCTGCCAACTTGGCCAGACTGCCCGTGACCGACTGCGCATGAGACCTCGGCCACGGCCATCTGCAATCAATGATTTTTATGACTTTCAAGCCCTTTCTATCTAATTTACAACATGTACCATGTTACTACATTTCTCACATTTCCGCTGTAATTACTACATTTTTTTATATTAAACAACATCACATACGTTGCTCTGATTCCAAAGTAAGTAAAGCGCTTATGTTATGGATAATCGGGAACAACGAGGGTACCACAAACACCCAGACTCGAGACAATATAGAAAAGTTAGTTCTTCTACATTGATCCGGTCGTGATCGAATTCGGGACCTGAGAGTTTTCTTTTTATACCAAGTAACAGGCACTGCCACTGCGCCCGTCACCCTTTTTTTTTTTTTGACGGGGGGAAATCTTTATGTATATAAGTTTACCTATTTACCTATATAGAACTTGGGCATGTGCTGAGTCATCGCCCTTTCACTGCTATGAAATTTTTTATTACCCGACTTTAAAAATGAGGAGATTCTCAATTGGATTGTGTTTTTTTTCGGTGTTTTTGAATGTTACGCAGTTCCTCCAGCATTTGTGAACTGATTTTGATTATTCTTTTTTATTGAAAAGAGGGTTCCACCTCTAAAGGTGGTAAAGTAATGGACGAATCCGGCTTTTGCGCACTTTCCGGTAACTGATTTCAATAAAACTTGACAAATAGATGTAATTCCACGAACTTTTGAAGTCGGTTTTTTTTAATGTTTAAATTATCCATCTTAGATACGTATAATAAAGAACATGATTGAAGTCATCCATCCTCCATGTGTGTCTGTAAAATAGCTTTAGTATTTTCTATCCCCATCCACTTTTATAGCTAATCTACTGAAACTGTTTTTCTTATCTACCAGCTGATTGCTACGTATACTTAGATATCGCTAACAAATTATGTAAATGTCAATAAAACCTAAATAGAATAGACCCGTCGCTAGATACATTTGCCTGACACGCATCGAACAAAGGATATTGAATTTATATTGTCTTCTGCCCTCAATAGAGTTAGTTTTGTTAGAGTAAAAAAAACTCAACATCTCAAAGCTATGTCACACAATTACATTAGTCGTATTTATGCTTTGTCATTTCAATACATCACAATACTATTTAGATTCTGAACAAATGTTGCCATTGAAGTAAAGCCATCGCTGAAAACAACAGCAGTGGAGTCAAAATGTCCCTGGAAGACCTCTATATTGAGGTTATTCCAAGGATTCGTATGACGCTTTACGCCTCCACATTTATGTATATGGCGAACGTCCTTAAAGTGGAATTTCACTGCCTGCAGACTTATTCCCTGGATGCTATAACTTGGTATTTTTAAGGCGAGAGTGAATAAACATTATTTAGGTGCGCATGCTCCACCGTGGGCCTCATCGTCACTTTCTATCAGGTGAGATGTAGTTCATTTGCACTTATTTTTTTATAAAAAAATATCAGGGCATCGTTTTGTACGGCCGTCAAATTGAAAAAATAAATTGACTGGCAATTGGACAACATCGGCCTCTATCATATTAATGTAAGACACAAACAAGAAGAACAAGTACAAAATTTACTTAGTATTATTTACTTAGTTAATAACCAATCCATTTAGTTTATATTAACGATCCCAACCTTTCGGTGACGTGGACATCCAAGTAGGGATCAGCATTGATAAATGTTAGTAGTTTAGTGATCGAACGTGTACCTACATCAATCGCTCACATTCACGAGAATTAGTGATGTTATAAGTTCCTATAAACGGATTGATGATAGTAGCGAATACCTGTTACATTTAATCTTGTAACCTAATTTCACTCAGCTTTTAACGACACAGCCTTATATTTGTTACGAAACCGAGTTCTTCGTTCGCTTGAAAGTTTTTCTCTTTGTTACACGTGACCTGTCCTTATTTCACACACTGCTCATTTTTCTTGCAGACTTTTGTAAGATAAACCATTCATTAGAATTTTATTGCCCGTTTTCGAGGCCGTCACAGGTAAAACGCATTTTGTACAAAAACTTGGACACCAGTGCGCATTAAATGTCTTTGGTATTTGTGACTATGATTCTGTTACTTTATGTCAGTATTTTTTATGTTTAAGTGAAAGATATTTGCAGGATTTCCTGTCTGAAATATTGAGAACAAAATAAGATATTTAGGACTAGGGTATAATAGGTTATAAGATACGACAAAATACCTAATACCTTATTTATCTACAGAAAAAAGACAAATGGAAGATATAACTAGTGTACTCATTCGTCTCCGGTACAAGGCTTCAACCGGTCCTACACCATTCGTATGTAAATAAGCAAGGCGATATTCTCACCCCATCGCCTTTAATGTATTCATAAAGCCCTATAAAAGCTTAGTGGCTTGGTTACCGTATTGCCAAAGTTGCTCTTCTTCAAGTTGAACCTTTAAAACACTCCAGGGGAACTTAGGTATTTCAACCCATGGTCATTTAAGAAAGAGAAAACCTTTAGTTAAAAAAGCTATAAATGTTGAATATAATACAATCATAATAACTATAACCATATTGTCTTTTTTTTAACTGGGACAGTATGGAAAAAACGAAACCATAGGAGATCTAGGGAGACTGTTATACAAACCATTAGATCTTTTTATGTGAAAACAATTTCGTCATAATCAATTTTTTGCTCAACCGTGAGTTGTCCACAAAAATTAAGATTTTTCTTATTTTTTTTAATGCTGGTCGACTTTGTTTGTTGTAACAATCATTTCATTGGTTGGAAAAAACAAATGGGTCAACAGAATTTGGTCAAATTTAACAAAATGTTTTTCATTCAAAAAGTTTTAACAAAAAATTATGTTCTTTTAAAGATGCTAAGACTGTACAATTTTATAGTATTGATTAAATATCGCTACTGGTCAAATTAAGTGATGATTCGTGCATTATCTTACTTTTAAAATTTTATTTTTTGTAGTGCAATTTTATTTTTTTAACAAACATTTTAATTTTTTATCAAACTTTCAAAATTCATTGCAATCATGCTAACAGTTTTAAAATTGTCATTTGTAGCTAACATCATTATCTTATGGGCTATTGCGTGAAATAAATGGTTTATTATTCTTATTATTAAAAGTGTATGTATTATTCATATTAATAATAATAAATAGTAATGTACTAGACAACTGCACCAATCACCTGATCTCAAGCTAGGGAATTCCCTGAGCTATGACAAACTAGGGAATTGCCGGAGCAACACAACCCGGAACACCCAGACCCGACTCAATTTATAAAAGGTGATTTCTTAAATTGATCCTATCGGGAATCAAACCCGAGACCTCTTTATCCAGCGCCCCAAGTGTAGGCCACGAGGTTTCCCTTTTTCTGTTACTATATTATATAAAGACTGTAGGTTTATCTTGTTCAAAGTTTGCAACTAGTTAGTCAGTTACTTTACGGTTTCAGAAAGTTTATCTTATGTCTGAATCTTAAAACTTGACTTAACTTAGTACCTAATTAAACTGACATTAACTTAAGTTCTAAGTTTTACCGCAACTGGATTAATTCTTACAAACAAAATGTTATCAAATCCTTTTGAGCTGTTACGGAAACAAACGTCCATCCAAACTTTTGTAATTATATTATTATATTCGCGAAAAAGGTACTACGATAAATTCATTCATTTTATATTACGACGCAATGTTGGTCTGGTTTCAAAAGCGTAAGTAGGTGATTTAATGTAATGTAGCTAATGACTAAAGTAATTCAAACAAACAAGTAGTGTAAGACGGTATTTACCGTCGGGGTCGACAGTTTATTGGTTGTTTTATCACCCTGCTGGTCACCGAGTAGAGATCTTAGCACCAAAATAACACGGCCTACCTTAAGTTATTAACTAAAGGGAACTTCCAGATAAGTTTTTCTATTGTTTTATACTCAGTTTTCCAAACCAAACAGTTGTGTAACGAACGTAGATACCCGCAAACACGCTTACTTTGCCAGATCGAACACTAAGGCCAAAAATTCGGAACGTTGGTGTGTTCAGCGAGTCGTTCAAAGTTTGCGCGTACATTGCGCGATGCGCTCAATGTACACGCGTACGCACCACTGTTGCGAATTTGTGGCCTAAGAGTTGATGTGTGTGTGTTTTAAAATATTTCTGAATACATTCAGCGAGTTCTATGAAAATCGTTATATAGTAATAATAATAAGAATAAAATGTTTATTTCAGTAATACAATTAACTTTACACCGACAGTGGATGGTACCTCCTATTAAATTATCAAGCCTGTGTCTAGCTATAAATACATATTTAACATTTTTAACTTATACTTTATTTAGTCTTTAATACATTTCCAAACAACGTCAAAACAAACGATTTTTTAACAATTTTCAACATTCTTACTTCTAATTTAGTTTCTAAATTAGTTTATAAAATGTCATCGCGTTTGGTTGCTTAATATCCAAATAGGATCAAACTTTATTTGCACGGAACAACCTTCTTCTGGGTACTTTATTTATTTCCGCTTCTTTAGTATCGCAAACGAATATACGTAGAAGTAACCATATTTTATCAAGTGTACCTATTCTCGGATCGCTGATTTGAATAAATGCAAATATTATATGCCAAAAAGAACGCCCAAGTCGTCGAAAGAGAGAAAATCTCCACCCCTTAGTGGTAGCGTCGTAAGACGTAGTACGTATGAGCGCACGTTCCATGCAAATTGCGCTTCTCGTTACAATGATTTGCATCTTTAACTGAAAAGATTTTAAAAACAAACTGGCTCTTCTTGACAATCGGCTTTACAAAGTTACAAATTCATTTAAGGGGAAATGTGTACTCTTTTACAATAAGATTCCGGTTGGTATTCAAAATTCGACATTTTTTTAAACTATAGTCACCTACAGCGAAACAAAAGCTTTATACTAAGATTACTTTATACTTGAAAGATATGATAGTGACTGTTTACATTCTGTCTCGAACTATGATATTGGAAATAAATATTGTAAATGTGTATAAAGGTTTATTTACAAAGACTCCTAAAGTTTCTCACTCATTTTTCTCAGAGGAATCTGCCTCACGAATGTGTAGCAGAGTTTGATCAATGTGACGATTACAAGTGTAATTTGCTTATCTCTGACATATAGATATATTTGAGTTTGAATCTTCTAATTTTAGCTATTTATTATTGTTATTCATATCTTTATTTAATGTCAGAATGTTTCACCACCATGAAATTTAAGTATTTTTGTTAAATTACTCCACTAGTTTGTTATAGTTATTAATACAAATACAAAATCGAACACTATGAAAAAATTCCAGACGCTATGCCAACTAGAAAAATTCGTAAGGTCCGCTAGTTCGTTCTGTGGCTTAGTTGGCATAACGTCTGGCACGGGTTGCTGGAAGACGTTGATTCGAATACCGCCGGATCAAAGGAATTTTTATCTTTTGTACTCAAACAAGCAAATCAAAAATTTTACATGACTCCTGTTGGACACGGAATCTCTAAAGATTTGGTAGTAAGCCAATATTGAACAACCCTGGCAATGTAAACAACATTGTCATACATAATAATAGAAAATACTGTCGGAGGTATATTGAAAACTCGAAATTTAATTAAAGTTCAACATCTTAATCCGGTTCAGAATGCCACAGCAATGTCTTGCTCCGGAATGTCTATTATAGTGGGTCTTCCCTTGGGGCCGACTACACGACGGAAACTTGACTGCAATTGCAATATGCAGTCATTGGAACAGTCCTAATGTGCATTTTCCTTGTATGAATATAACGGACTGTGTGAACAGGAATTCAGTTGCTTGGTAAAATGTTTTATGAAACCATTTATCGATAAAACGTAGCAAAGGAGTGTCAAAAAGGCGCCATATATTTATTCTTTTTATAAATAATATTTGTTTTATTGAATATAATGTTATTTTATACTACTATAATATTCCTATATCTTTTGTTAAAATATTCCACTAGTTTAGTGTTATTATTGACACAAAGATCAAACAAACATAAAGGAAAAGTCCGTCGATCCGGTTACATTCGAACCAGCGACTGTTTGCCAAACCGGGGCTAACCGCTCTCCCAACTGCGCCTGGGAATGAACCAGCATACCTTATGAATTTGTCTATGTGCTTGTTGCCGATTTTTGTTTCCGAGTTTAAATGGCTTCTTTGCCGTACCGCCACCTACGCGCAAGACTATGAAAGTTTTTTCTTCACTCAGACAGGTACGTTTACAGCTACCAGCAATTGTATAGAGAGCTTACTAATTTGTACACGCAATATTAGAAACGAAATGGAACCAAATTCGTTAAAGATTAGAATATTGCGAATTGTACAACTTGACCAACTTTATAAAAATAGTAATAATTCATTTATTTGTGAAAACACAACATATATAGAAGTATAAGTAGTTTCATTGTGTCCGGCCAAACATTAGACATACAACTATTGAATGTATATCGCATTCACTCACATGCACTTCGAGAAGTAACATGTTTCTTTTTCAATAATATTACATGGCACACATGAATTTAATAAATCTGTCAGTAATTGAAACGCGGTGATAGTTATTATATAAGTCAGTAACAAAGAGTTCGTCCAGGGAAGTACTGCCACTTACCTATTTCTGCCGTCAAGCAATAATGTCAGCATATTGTGTTCCGGTTTTATAGAGTAAGGGTGCTGGTGAATTTACAGGCACATGGGACTTGTCAACTTATGTCTCAGAGTGACGGGTGCAGTGACAGTGGCCCTCAATTCTTTGCGATTTAAAACTCCGAGTGGCACTGCAACTGTCGTGAACAGGCGTGTAGCTTACCATCAGGTGCACGACTTATTAGTCCCGTCACTAGGTATTACAAAAATAATAATAATAACAATAATGTGAATAAAATCAAAATAAATATGCAAATGACAAAATTTAATTAATTCAGGTATATATCATTTAAAAATTCATTATAGTCAATAACTTTTTAATTGTTTTTTAAATAGCAGAAGGTTTTTCTCACACCTTAGTACTTTCGGTAAATGATTTTAAATTTTTTGCGCCATTATATGCATATAGTATCAATAAATTTGCATAATTAAAAAGTGGACAATTAATTATGTCATCAACTGTTGCACTCGAAACTAAACCACTTCTAACATATTTATTGAGATTTTCTTTGAAATTACGCCGCTAGTTTTGTCAAGATTATGAGTACAAAGATCGAACACAAAGAATTTTTTTTTTCGTTGCCCCGGTGGGTTTTCTAACTCACTAACATTTTAAATATTTATATAAGCGAAATTAAACCTATTCTGGCTACACAGTAAAGGGCATCGCTCACTTACACCGCTACGCCCCTAGTCCGTAACGACTCGGCTCGTGTTTTATATTGTGGAATTACGTAGTTGCCTTCTCGCTGTACGCGATGAGGCGATTCATCGCGCAGTCGTTGGGCACAATGACTTAATATTAAATTAAGTACAGTCAAGTATTAAAAGGTTACGCATCAATTTTGTGAATATTTAGGTACGTAGATACATACAAAAACCTAAATCAAGGTGTTTTAAATCAAGTTAAAGTAAACAAATCTCCGCGGAGTTTCATTTTATATGCGATGAACTTCGAAATCTTGTGAACGATTATACATAGCACTGTATATGTTGCAAGAAATTACGTATAGTTACGTCTATATTTGCAATTTTCTACATAAATGGAAGTCGACCTCTTGTAGCTCGAATGTCCGAATTTCCCCTGGTACCTGGATGAAAAATATCTTAATTCCGTAACCCTTTCCCGCAAACTGAAATATTAGGCCGTTTCTCTTGTTAACTTTACCACTTGTACTTGAAATAAAACAGAAGAGCATAGCTTTAGCTTTTTTTAAAAAGCGAATTAGTAACCTTATTTTAAAAGGGAAAAATTAGAATCAATGTTTTCAAATCATTTTTCATATAAAAATTAAATAATAACAAATTCCTACTTACATACCGTTAATTGCTTCTTCAAGATGTTTTAGATCAAATATTAAGTTGCTTAGAGATGGAGAACAATGGTTCACCTTGATTTGATAGACAGACAATGGTGTAACCTATACGTTCCCAAAATTTTTAGGTCACTTAAGCAAATTTCAACGCACCCCTAGAAATAAGAGAAAACACGTATTTTTTATATTAAAACACAAAGAAATACAAGGAAATATATAAATATGTATTACACATATGTACCTAGAGATAGTTCAGGTTTTTTTTTCAAACGCGGTAGCACCCCCTCCACAGCATCAACGCCCCCAATTGCTTCTGAGGACCCTACCTAGGACTATAAGGGCATCCAAAATAAGAAGCGTCAAACTAAATGCTTTTGATCGCACCTGTATATGTATTCAGGTAGATTGCCTTTGTAAACAAAAGTATATTAGTTGTTTCACACTAATTTTATAGATATACAGGTATATTGTAGCCTGCTAGGTAGCAGGCTACACAAGACAAGTTGTCACACAACCTGTTAAACACGTCAATAAGTTTGTACATAACACTTTTTAAATATAACGTGCAAGTGCGGCATCAGTTATATAATAATGGACGTTAATTTTGAGGAAGGACTGCCATTTTAGTCGCTGACACTTAGGGGTCGTGACATGGGTCATAATTAAATCTGTTTTGGTACTCTAATATGTCCACGTACTAATGTTATTATGTGCGGAAATTTTGTATGTCACAGTGTCAAATCAAATTTAGTTTACCAATAATATATCTTAGAGTAAAAAAAAAAGCAAACGCGCGATTGCATCGCTGCCAAAAGTTGCCGCGTGAAATTTCTCTAATCTTTCCTATGTTGTAAAAGTGTCAATGTATCATGATTGCGAATACCTAAGTGTTTAATAATATTGCTGTCATTTTGGTAGCAGTAGAGATTCTTGTGAAAGAGATCATCCAAGGAAGTACTGTCACCTTACCTATTTCTGCCGCCAAGCAGTAATATGAGCTGCTACATGAAATTACAGGCACATGGGACTTTTCAACTTATATCTCAGGGTGTTGGGCGCAGTGGCTGTGCCCCTCAATTGTAATATAAAGCTCTAGTGGCACTGTACCTGTTATGGACAGACGTGTCGTTTACCACCAGGTGTATGACTTGTTCGTTCTGTCACTAGGTATCATAAAAAAATATTGGCCATGACGCCATGACATGTTTAGTTCATATGTACAAAGTTTAATCTAGTTTCATTAGATAGTATGCATAATAAGATTGAACTACGTTTGTGTGGAACTCTACATTACCAAACTACAAAGCTCTCCTCAATTTCTCGCGGTAATTAAGTGGCCGCAGACTAAGTACATTTTTTCTCAGAATACACTGGTAAGAACTTCCAAGAGCCCCCAGCAATTCACTAAAAAAGAACCTGAAAAACGTAAAAAATGCGGTTGCAAATATAGCCAATTTGGCTTTAATGTGCAACTTGTTGGAGGCTGTTCTGCCAAATTGACCTGTCTGAAAATTTCATCCGTAGGTATACCTGCTTTCCCCCGAGGTTAAAATAAGGAAATAGGATGCTTGCTCGTTGAGTGATATGCCCTGAAGGCAGGTGTAGTCAAAGACAGTACAACAAAAAGCCTTTTTATAAAATAAATAATATGTTGTTCCTTAAAGCTTTTGTAAGCGTAATAGGTACATAAATAGAACACCAAAAACGCATGAAATGAGGATAATCTAAAAAACGTAAACAAGTACGTACCAATATATTTAATTGCCTCCGTAGCCGAACGATTACCATACTGGACCCCAATTCAGAACTCTTCGATATTTTAACCGAATCGTTTGTTTGGACATCGTTCTCGAATCGAAAGGCGCTTTCCGAGCTGTTCAGAACAGTAGAGTTAAATTCGGATTCGGATACGATATCGTAATCCAACAGTGTTTACGGAGTTAGTCGGTGAAATAGATTATAAGAAAAATGAAAATCCTTATACATATAAAAGCCTAAAATATAGGAATGCATTAGTCTTGCATTAAAATAAATTAATAAAATTGAACAAAATCCAGACTTTATTTAAAATAATAAAAGACTTCCATAGTACATTCTTGCTTTGTAAACAATTCAAAAACTTTAATTTGATAACTGTGTTCTGAATAACGTTTGTAGCCTTTGCCGGTCGAGAAGTTTGAGTAATCGTACGGGTGTGACGTCATTTCGGTTCGGTTTCGAATACGACAGTTTTGAATCGAGGTCCTGGTATGCCACGCAGAGGTCCCAAATTGGAATCCCCGGCCTACATTTAATTCTCTTGTGAGTTTGGGTGTACTTTGTCGTTGTCTAAGTAAGATATACATCCATGGCACCCGCGAGATAGGTTTTCCTTAGTACGCAGCTATGAGTGTGTGCGTTATTATAATTATTATTATGTATTAGGTACTGTATTCATTTTCACAGGTTTATATGAAACTACTGTAATTTCATAACTAAATACTGCATTTAATTCCGCGGCTTTAACGGGTTTTTTTTTTCCATATTTAGCTCTTTGTAGGACTGTTGCCAAAGGTAAAGCCGTGCTCATCAAGCGACGAAACTGTTCAAAGTGTAGCGAGTAAATTATTCAGCGCATATGCTCGTGCAGTACCACGGGACCACGTCTCTTGGCAACCCTTTTGCTATGCAAATTGCTACGTTCTAGTTTTTTTTTATATAAATGCTTCACATACAGATCATGGCCCATATTCTGACTCGGTTAATGGATTTTTGCGTACAAAACCCACATTAGATTGAAATTATGTAGTTATAAACCACGTTTTCTTTTATGTAACAAAAGTATTGTAAATATACAAGGTTAAACATTTAACAGGGAAATAAAGATGTGATTAAACATATCTTTAATTGTATGACAACCTTAATTAGGTTATTGTAGTTCAGACTTTCTGTCAAAATAAATGTCGTCACACTCGTGCGCAAATCCTGTACGGTTAGTTGTAGTAGAAATAAGACCGAAATCGTTCTCTGGGTGACCAAAAATAAATACAGAACATTAAAAAATTTTTTTATGAGATAATATATATTTGTTTAATCAAAGTAGGTACTTACTCTCGTTGTCTATCTCGTAATCTAAGACATCTAATCGTAAGGCCATTTGAACCATTGCGATAGAACTCTGGGCACCTGAACTCCACTAGCTGTGTGAAGGGTTTTTTGTACTGCTTCCTAGGAAGAATTTTTTTCCGTGCAAAAAAAATAGTGTCGGTTGGAGCGAGGTCCAGCGAGTATGTAAATGTTAAAACTGTTTTTCGAGCACTCTTAGGTATTGCGTTATCATGGCGCAATAATTGTGAAGCTGCGAGTTTCAACGTCTATGTTCATATGCCATATGTCATATTGTGGGTATGCTAACATTAAACATACCGTTAATTCGTTGGTAGTTTGATAAGGATCGGCTTCCATCATCACCTTCAATTCATCGTTATAAACTGGTCTTCCTCGTGGTTCATTCTTCAAGTCGAAATTTAGAAAATTGTCTAAATACGCATGGTGCGTTCGTTAGCTGTATCCTTTACAAACACGGTACTGACATTACGAGCAGTTACTGCTGCGTTAACCCCATGCAGGTACTCGCATTCGAAAATTACTCCGATTTCCGCTGTATCCTCTCCACGTTAAAAGCTGAATGTAAAAACAATTGAAAGTCGAACAATCAACATAACATGTTTTTTAAATAAAGAATGCTTTAGTTTACGTGTGAAAAAGCTTTCACTCTGAAATCTGACACCAGCTTTAACTTTTATTCAAAGTGGCCAGTAGGATAAATCGGCAATTTAATATTTAAACCCCAATTATAAACCTAGCCATATGTCATTTTTGTACGCTGTGGGTACGGTTTTCATACATTAGTGGGCTATGATTTTTTTTTAAACAATTACTTACTTTTCCGCCCGGAAATAAATATTAGGCCCTATGTTCTCTGTCCACGTATTAATCATATTTATTCGACATGAAATGTCAATTCTTTTTTTATATTTGTGTGCTCGTGTTGTATTGTTGTTTGCCAAGAGGTCTCTAGTGCACAATTTAATTTTGGACGTGTCAGGAACATTCCCGCAACGGATAATCAATTCCGGCAAACAAATAAACGTACCTACACCGCCTCATCTAATTCGGCATCCAATTATGCCGGTGTGAATTGGGTTCTTATTACGAATTAATAATCATTAAACCGGTGCACAATAGTGCGGTTACCGGGCCCTCGGCCCGGGTCAAAGGGTGGAAACTAAGGCGGTCAGCAAATTAGATTTTGTTACGGAACCCTGAATAATTTAGCCAGCATAATAGCCATTAATGGAAAATTTTACTTTAATAAATTTCTTCAAAGTGTTCCTCAACGTCCATAACCGTTAGATCCTAATGGTCATAGTATCACTTTCAGGTATCACTTTTGTTAACAAAAAACAAAAAGAACGAGTTATTCCCTATAAACAAAACAACAACAAAACATTGCATAACTTTTCTAGTAAGCTGTTAACAGATCAATATTTGCCTAACAATTTAGGAATAGATGACCGAAAAATCTACCATCATATGTGCTAAATTAACTATGTTGTTTGGTAACAAAACTTGGTGAAACAAACTCTTCAAACTGAAAATAACTTTCGTAGTTACTTTTTAAAATTGTGATGCATCTCCTCTTTTTCCTGTTATCGCTTTTCGATAAACGACATTTTCGACACAAATATAGAAAAAATCTCGATGGACTATTCTTCCCGTGTTTCACAACCGTGAGTTGCATATTTTCGCCGTAACATCTTATTTTTGTTATCAGGGCTACAAAATCGACCGGTAAGTATGACCTCACTCGCTTTTAGCTACAGATCGATCGCACCACGCAACACGCCACCGTGTGAATGATATACATGATATATTATATTATATTTTATACGAGACATAGTGAACTTTTAACTTTTTGTTTCTTTTAAATTTTCATGAACAAACAAGCACGCCTAGTAGGATCAAGGGATTTAGAAACAGCTTTGCTATGGCAAAGCGTGTGGATTATGATCCACACGCTTGTGAGGAGAATGGATGACAACGCTACATACGTCTTAAATTCGGTTTCATGTGTGAAATGCAAACACACAAGTGACGTTTCATTTATAATATAGATTCAATGCAATGAATATAAAATATATACATACATTCAAAGATCATATCGCAGTGAAACTCCTTGTGAAAGAGTTCGCCCAGGGAAGTACTGACACTTTTTTTAAGTAAATAGAAAAGCTCTATGAGCTACCACTGCCTAGCCCTAGAGCTACGATCTACGATGAAATGAGCTCGCTCTGAAGATGCCTATTCTGTCGCACTTTAAGGATACTTGGGTGTGCTGTGTGGTGCAGTCGTTAGTCGTAAGTCGTAAGCGTAGTGCGGGAATTGCATTCCTCGGCCACGCGCATAATAAAAAATTAAGAAAAGCGCTTAGTAACATGAAGAGAATAGCGACCAAGTAAGGATGATACCCCGCTTATACGACTAGTTGTCCGATGGTAAGAGTTGGCGAGCGGGACGAGCTGATGAAGCTCATGAGCGCGCTCACCGAAATATATTCTGAATACTGTGAGAAAACCGACACACAGGCGACTCTGCGCCGGTGGACTAAACTGTGAAGTTTACCATCTTATCTACTTCTGCCACCAAACAGTAATGTGAGCATTTCTGCTTTCCGGTTTTGAAGGTTAAGAGTGCTGGTGAAATTACAGGCACATACTTACAACTTGTCAACTTATGTCTCAGAGTGACAAGGCGCAGTGTCCCTCAGATCTTTGCAATTTATAGGTCTGAGCGGCACTATCACCGTTACTTGGCATCGAAAAAAAATCCTTCGATCTAACGGGATCTCTCGCAAGTCTTTCTTGCGGCGATAAAACTCAATACAAAAATATCTGCAAGAGATATTCAATTATTCATAAAGTCTACTGACTCAATCTTCTAGCTCAATTGGTAGAGCGGTGACCCTAGTTTGACACAGAGGCAGGTTCGTGTCCCGTCAGATAGAAAGGAATATTCGTTTCTGTTCGTGGTTTGTATTGATGATTATAAGAAACTAATGAAGTAATTTCATATGAAAAAAATGTTATCATCATATCCTTGGTGTTTTGTAGAAAGGGCGAAAGCGCCATTTCGAATTTTTTTCAGGGGAGCATGTTTTAGGTTTTTACGGTTGTATTGAAATATTTACGTCTTATTTTAACTTATTCAATGTTGGTTTTAATTAAGTTTACCTTTTTTAAAATTGAATGTAAGACAGGACGTAAATATTTTGAACTTGTTACAAAACACCGACGACTATGCAATCATAATCAATATAAATATTCCATAGACATTCAATTCTAGTAAATACGAAAACCAATATAGAGTTGTTTGTTGTTTGGAAAACAAACAGTTGACAAATATTCCTCGAGTCCTTGCTTGACCTTGTTCAGACTAAAATTGATTGCAGTAGTCGCAGAACTGTCTCATTGATGTAGTTATTTCCTTTTAATGCCTACTTTACAAAGTATTTAGGTACATTTTCCATGGCCTATATACAATTTTACTATATACACCTTCAATTAGCCAGCCCACAATTTGTACTAAAATTCGTAACTTAACCTGCTTTGTCCTGCTTCCCCTGGAAAATTGGTATAATACGCCGTACTTGTAATACTACACCTACTTACTAATTACTTGAGTGGTACACAGCTAGGATTTTAAAATTATTGTATAGTAGTAGATCTTTAGGTCTTTGCCTTGCAGTGAAGAAAAATGAAATTAAATGCTTAAATAATATTTATAATAATAATATCTAATTCATCGTGCAGGCCTTGGGAGAGGCGGTAGTCTAACATAGAAATAATATGTGCCAGACGCCTATTTGAATTGCCTGGTCTCAAACTAGGGAATTCCCTGTAATAGTACTCATAGGAGTACCAGAGCAACGGAATTCTTGGGCACTTCTCAGAACACCCAGACTAGAACTAATTTAGAAAAGTTCATTTCCCAAATTAGTCCTACCGGGAATATCCCGGGACCTTCGCATCGAGCGCCCACAATATAAACCGTTAGGCCCACGGGGTCGTCAGTATAGAAAAAATACATTACAAAAACCGCAATAAAAAGTAACCAAAAAAATTTTCGAAAATAAATATATATATGTATAAGCATTGCTTTCAGATAAGCGTGACTTATTGCAGCGTACGTATATGCGATTCGGCATCTGCATTTGTACCGTGCAAATCTTTTTTGTTTGTTTTCCGGCTCGCGAAGTAAAGTTACTTTTCGTATTCAGCTATTTATAAGCATAATTTATTGTCTTTCGTCAATAGTCCATGGAAAATACAAGACGGTATAACGACTACCCTAAATTATCTCGAAGATGCCTTATTATCACGATGCGGCGTTATCCTGATGAATACCAATGAACCGGGACAGTCGCAGTCTCCGTTTATGGTATAACCATGTAATAACTTAGACGAAAGACTAGCCTCGATTCCAACCAAATTCTTAAAAACAGTAATAACTTTTACTCTTTTAAAATATATGAACTATTTTAATAATAATGTTAATAATAATATCAAAATTTTAATGGTGACTAAAAATGTCCAACATAATAATGGTTTTAGGATGCTGTTGGAACTGTCTTGCTGCTGCAGTGCGTCAGGTATGTTAGCGGAGCCGCGTACTGATAACTTCAGTGCGATAATACGCAAAAGAACTGCTTCCCTGATGCGGCGTGTGCGTGACAGTTCCAGCAGCCTCATGCGGTTGGTCTAGGAGTATCAAATCTGTGATACATTTAAGCGCTGGAACTGCGCACATATGGATTCCAGAGGCTTGGTGAATAACCTGATGTAATTTTATTCTTTCTTTCTTACAATCTATTTTACTAATATAGGATAATACTTACGAATTATTTGAAAAGGATTAGATGAAGTTTTAGGCAAATTAAATAATCAAAATAAATATATTGCTGATTGTGGTGGCTTCAATGTTAACTTATTAGAAGATTCCAGTGCTAGCAGTAGGATCATCATTTTTCCAATGTTATAATCTTGGGAATCTTTGTGCTGCAGAAACGTGCGATTAGGGCAGTTTACAATCTGGGCCCCAGAGTATCTTTGAGAGATAGGTTTAAGGAATTCAATATTCTTACACTAGCGTCACAGTACATCTATGAAAATGTAATTTATGTTAAGAGGAATAGTAATCTCTTTATAAAAAATAGTGACAGACATAACAATAATACGAGGAATAAAAATAAACTAGCTGTTCTTGATAGTCGTCTTCACAAAGTGACAAATTTATATAAGGGGCAATGTATACGCTTCTATAACAAGATTCCGGTTAACATACATAATTTGCCATTCACGAGGCTTAAAACTATAATGAAACAAAAACTTTATACTAAAGGTTATCATACAACTTCTGCGTACTTGGTTGACAAAAATCCGTGGTAGTAAACCGTTTAGCTCATGGAATTAGTCTCGATCTCTGATGTTTGAAAGCAAAACAAAAAATATATAGTAAATGTTGAATGCGTACAAATGTTATGTACAAAGAGAGATAACAATAATACTTAATAGTAATAAATGTACCTAATAATAATATCCAAAAACTACGAATGTAGGGCGTCAACTTAATTACATTACAGCCTTTAGGATTTCGCCGATGACTACTTACGATCTTAATGTTCGTACACACTTGACCAAAACCCATAGACAAATTGATTTATTCTCGGACGGGGTCCCCGCAATAAAGTAGAACTCCCCTTCGGGTGTAACGCAATTAACTTAATACCCTATACAATACAATCTAATTGAAATACAGGTAAATGAAAGAATACAATTCTTCGAGATTAACAATATGTAGTATACCCATTGCTATTATTCCAACTAAGCTACATTTTGTCCTGAGTGAATTCTCTCACAAATATATACATTTATTCCATGCAATTCTGCAATTTTGCATTGCATATATAAAAGTGACTGCGCGCCCCACACTTATTCATGTCCTCGACACACTTCTGTATAATTTACGAAAGGAACCATTAATATAACGCTACTTTTGTACTTTTTGTGTATATTGCACGAAATAAAGCAATTACTTTAATTGTATTTAGGCCGTCAGTTTTTACTAGGATCACGAAACTAATTATAAATGTTCACATACGTATATGTTACGTTAATATAATTTATGTTAGAGCAAGTATTTAGCATTGTGAAGAGCTGCTACTTTTTAATAACATAAAAAAAGAAATATAATTTTGGGTAATTTTTTTGGAAATTAAATTTTTTTCAGTATTTCAGTGGAGCGTGGTGGAGCTGTATTTTACTCGTTATATATTGCATATAGTTACAGATTTATGCATTATAAATCAAATTGTTCGCGATAAACCATTATTGTTGATATAAGTAAAAGTTATTTTGTGAAATTTAATGCCACCGAAAATATTACAACTTCACAGAAAAACCAGAGACATTATTAGTCTTTTTAGCAGTGTAGATTGAAATTATAAATATAAATGTACTTGTTTTTGGCGCCTGTTTCTTTCCTGTTGTCATTGTTTTCTGTGTGTTCATTCGTACCTTTGTTTTATTGGTTTTAATAAATTATAAATATACTTCTAAATGAAAAGTGCCGAATTTAGTATCTACATATGTGATTTTGAAAGTGCTGTTGGTGGTTTTTAGTCATTTGAAATAATACCATTTACAATTATACATATTATCATATGAAAACACCGTCAGAGAAACATGTTAATAAAACTTGCATAACAAACTCTATTCTGAAGTTTTGGAGAAGAATATAATTTCATACCACAGAAGTCATAGACAAAAATATCTACTGTAATTTAGAAAGTTGTTCCTTATGACGCTATGCCGAGTAGCTTGTTATTGAGAACAGTTGATCGTCTTGCAAAACATTCTTCCAATTGCCTTATTTAGATATGGTATGTAAACTACGTGACTTGAAAGTTAATACAGGCTTTAAAATTAATACAAGACTAGAACTAGTATTCGTTACAATTATGTATCCTTTTGTCAATGACGAAGAAAAAAGGATACATACATATTGTTACGAACTGTATTAATGGGGTTCGGGTGCTAATAGAGATTGAGCAAGAAATATATTTACAGTTTATTAAAACCATAGATATAGGAAAGATTAAAACCAACAAAGTAAAGATACTAACGAACACAAAGAAAACAATGACAATAACAAAAAAAAAGGCGCCAAAAACAAGTAGATTTAAATTTAGAATTTCAATATAATTTAGAATGATATCCCGCCGTACGTCTAGATGTCCGATGGTAAAAGGGGGCGGGCCATCCGCTGATGAAGCTCTTGGGCACTCACCGTAATATATTCTGTAGAAAACCAACAGACAGGTAACTTTGCGCCGGTGGGCTAAAGTATGAAGTTCAAATTCGAGCATATCGTCGCCAATAACTCTCCTGCTGCATGAGAAATAAGTGCTTTTATAGATAATACGCCACGCCACGCCAATCCATGACAGTTGCAGTGCCAGCTTTAAATCGCAAAGATGATCCCTCATCACTGCCACTATGCTCGTCACCCTGATACACAAGTTGTCATGGGACTTGACGTGTCTGTAATTTCACCAGCACTCTTACCCTTCAAACCCGAAACGTGGTAATACTTACATTACTTGCTTGGCGACAAAAATAGATGAGATGGCAGTACTTCCCTAGGCGAACTCCATCGCAAGGAGTTCTATTGCTTCTTTTTATTATCTGTAGTCTTCAAACGTAGTCAGAAGATAATTGAGAAATTTGAAAAATGTTTCTTAATTACGGTTGTGCCTTTAACTACAGAATATGTAAAATAACCTGTGATGCATTTTACATCAATGGTTTTTAAAATAAATTGCACTAAGACCCCTGAAAATAACAATTCACACTTTTACAGCAATGCATAGAAATATTTCACGAGGAATATTTTGTATTCATTGTATACAATCTTGATGGTAGCTATTTGGTTGGTTTATGTCATGTCATGTTTCACGTTTACGCGACAGTTTTATTCAAATACCTGAGCATATTTGATACATTTATATGTATTTTTTGTTTAATATTACGTCTCAGGGTTGTTAAATGATTGAGTACTAAGAATAGAGCCACATCGATTAAATTTTATCGTAACGACAAGGAGTTTATAATAAAGGCAGCGTTCCTCTTTTATATGGTCATGCTAATACATTTGTCACGATAATTGCTAGCCTTCCCAGTAGGTCCATTATTTTTTGGACATCATCTTGTAGAAAGAGACTTTGGATTTCAACACACACCATATGTTATTATTACCAAAAATATGATTTTATTGAAATAAATGTTTGTCGTCTCACATGAAATAACAAAACAAAACAAAGAACAAGGGGCTCATACAAAAAATATAAGTTTATGACGTAATCAACCGTAACCTCAAAAGATAAGTAGGTCGATGTGCTACGTTCGACGAACAAACATATCATTTGGCGTCACTAAAGCCTGGCCAAATTATGTGCCAAGGGTAGCCATTGAATAGTGTTATCAATGGTGTAGATTCAAGTCTGTTCGTCGTTTTTAGTCAATAACAAAACACCAGTATCAATAATTGTTAACTAGCAGGTCAAAAATTGTGCTAGTAAACCACACTTTTAAATAAAACTATGGGTTGATTGGTGATAAACTATAATCAGATAGAAACTCCATTGTTTCACATGGATACACCTATGATCCTCAATCCACAGACCCTTCGACACTGCTTCTGGTGTTACCATAAATGACAACTGATTATATGTATAAATCGGTATTTTTTTAAGCACACACGAACACACACGCACACACGCACACGCACACGCACACCCGCACACATACTCACTTATACTTGCTCACGCACACACTCGCGCTCGCACTCACACACAAACACACATACATTGCTTCTTGTTATATGCTACGCTTTATTTTACGTAATATGATCATAAAATATATTTTTTTTTAATAATGTTACGTTCTGTATACACTTACTGGGAGTGAACCCAACATAGTACAGACTCCAGCTCTCACTAACGAACTTGTTATTTATTATACATAAAATGTAACTACTTATAGACCTTTCTGAGAAAAATAAAGATTTTGTATTTTTAAAGTATATGCTAAGGGTAACCATTGATCAGAATTATCAGAGGCGTAGATTCAAGTCTGTTCGTTCTTTCTGGTCAATAATAAAACATCATGGCTAATTGGGGGCACTAGTGTTTTTGTTCAAATTATTAAAAAGTGAAATTGAAAATCAAATCTTCTGCAGCTCACGCCAAAAGATGTTCGATTTTATCAAACTGTAAATAAGTTATTAGAATGGATATTGGTGTCAAAATTTTACATAACTATCAATTTTATAAACGAGTTTTACAAATTACGACTTGGTAGTCATGCACAGCATTAACATTAACGTCTTTCGAAACACCGTTTTTAGACAAAACGTATAAAAAGTTATTGTCTGTGGTTTGTACTGTCTGTCTGCTATTTTAAAATTCACATATCGTCATCATAGAATGAATACCGCGTGTGTGATTTCTATGTAATTTTTCAGGACGAAATTAAAAATGTTGTGTGAAATCTAGTAAACGCAATAATGTCTGTAGTTAGCATTTTAATTAGTTAAACTATACCTCTTTCAGATACTATATTACTTTAATAATATATTAGAGCAAGAAGTTTATAAGTTTTTCTTCAGCAAAAATCAGTAAAAACAAACTATGTGAAAACGCGTATACGAGGCTTTCACTCGGCGACGATATCTGCACGGAATGAGCACAAAATTAAGGGATTTTTCCCCTGGTCCCCCATTAAGTTGATTATTTGAGCATTCCACTCGAATTAATGGAATTATTTTTTAGTCTCTGTTCTTGAATAAAAAAGAAGCGACAGTGACGCTAAAACACTTATAAATAATAAACATGGCTCTTAAGGGGTCTCGAGCTTTTGGTCCCAGGCAAACTGTCATTGGCTCCTTCCTAATTACGTTATGCTATCAACGTCGGCGTCGCGGCGGCCGGAAAGCTCTTTTTAAAGAAACAAATTTATGCCTCCCTAGCACCCCATTATTCTGAAGAGCTTGTTTTTGTGATGTATTGTATTCAGTATTATTTTTTAAACAGATAGTTATTTGAAAATATTATGATAGAGTTTGGATTATAAGTTTACTTCCGTCAATTCGCACACTTGGTGCACGCCAGGGTAGAGAGGGGGGATACTTCGATGGTTTGGTCATGTAAAAAAAAATAATGTTGGTGAATTGACACAAACGTATAGAGCGAATATAGAGGCGTCGGAAAAGGAAGACCTCAACATGTTATCTCAATCAGATTGGGGATGTCCAGGAGATGGCAGGGTTAAAATACCAAGAATAAACTGGCATGTATGAAGAGACTTGTGAGAGCGGAGGAGGCAAAGGAGATTTAACATGAGCGTAACAGACGAAGGTCCGTAGTCTCTGCCTAACCCGGTGGGAGACAGGAGTGATGATATGTATGGTAATAAGGCAACTTTTTTGGAGAGGGATTTAAAGATTGTACGCACTAAATGAGTCGACAATTTTTTTGTGCTTAAATAGGAGAGTTATAGAATTTCACACGTACCTACCTAGTTTGTTTCATGAAATTAGTATCATTTTTGTGACCTTCTTGTGATAAAAGCACTTTTGACTTATAATGACATGTGACTTTATTATAATAAATTGGTATACCAAGGGTACGAATTTACAGAGTATCACGGCCCATATGCTGATATTAATAGAGGAGTAACTCGAAGATGACACATGTGAAATTTCAAAAGCTTTGTTGCACGAGTGAGTACTATATTGCAGTGGTACTATGATGATGACGTTGTAAAGCATTAATACCTAACAACCTTGTTGTGCAAACGGTTAGCAAATCAATTTCGACGTTGAGACTTTTGGTAGACCATAAATTCTTCGAATTCGTGCTGAGTGACCCTGCCTATTTTTATCACTAATGTGGTCGGTCATGAATAGCAGGGAGAGCCAGCGCAATTACGAATACATTTCAGGGTTTATGTTCAGGATCAAAAGCACGTCGCGCTTGACACACGATTAAATTCATCTCTACGCCCCGCCTGTGATAGGGATTAAACCGTCCAAAGGGACAAACTTGATGTGTTCTTGGCTGTACCACGGATCATGCATTCAGGAATTGGTTATACTCCCTTGTATTTTTAAGAGTGTAACAGTTTTAGTAGTACTACCACCTTACCTATTTCTGCCGCCAAGTAGTAATGTCAGCATTACTGTGTTCCGGTTTTGAAGGGTGAGGGTGCTGGTGAAATTATAATAATAATAACGGACACACTCAACTAGAAAAAGACTGTGTCGTCGGTGTCATGGACACACACATAAACAACCACAAGGTACACCTAAACTTCCCATCCTCCTCAGGTCCTCCCGGCCCGGGAATCGAACATGGGACCTCTGCTTGGCAGTCCGGCATGGTAACCGTTCGGCCACTGAGGCAATTAGAAAATTACAGACACATGGGACTTGCCAACTTAAGTCTCAGGGTAAAGTGCACAGTGGAAGTGCCCATCAGAGCTTTGCGATTTAAGGCTCTGAGTGGCATTGGAAATGTTATGGACAAGCGTGTAGTTTACCATCAGGCGCACGATCTTGTTCGTTCCGTCATTTGATATTATATAAAAAAAGTCTACTAATATAGTCACATTAGACAATTTTTAAATATTCGGTCTGTTGCGCCAGTTAATTAAACATGTATAGATAAGGCTTCAACAAACATGTCTCAATTTCAATGTTGATTAAAACAATATATTATTCAGTTTTGTACGTAGTCGGATGGAGGCTTTCGTTCATTGCCAAATTGCCGACTGAGCCCTGGTATATAGCTATCGTGTAAATTAAATGTATTTATGTTTATTCAACATACTTGTTTTGGTGACAATGTTGTCATTATTATACAACGTGGCGTGCCTTGTATTATTTTATGTTACGAGACTTCACATACATTTTCTGTACTAAGTTTAGAATCTTGTATCGCTTTTGCGTTGGTATACTAAAGTTGGTATATATTTTGTAACATTGTATTAATGCAGACGTATAGAGGAAGCACGATTACCCTTTGCAATGCTGGCTTGTCAGAGTTCTTTCACACGTGCTGGCGTATGGTAATACTGGCGTATGGTAATGTCACGCAGCGGACATCGACGCATTGCGCGTTCAATTGTACAATGCGTCGAAGAAACTGTTCCGACTTCCACATTTTTGTTACGCGTCAACACATTCACTAATAAAGGTGTCGACGATTTCTACGCTATTAACGGAAATTAAACCACGTAGCTGCTGAATCCCATGCGTCTCAGCACGAACGACTTCCTGAGAGTACCTACTCAATGCTGGGGCGGTCGATGCCTTTGCACACTGCTAGCAATTCGTAGCTATTTACCCATACATTGGCTAGGTACGTAGTCCGTGTACATATTAAACATATACCTACCTAATAAAAACATTTTATTAACAAATGTTATAGATTATAAATGTCTGAAATAAACGTTTGCTATTATTATAAGATATGCAAACATGTATCCACAGTGGCGAATGATAAATGACGCTGTGATCGAATTTGAAACATGTTCACTTGATATTGCCTGTTGTCACATTGAAAAGACTTAAAGATGCATATAATGCTAATTGATATAAGTACTTTTATGACATTATGTTGGTTCACATTATTTGTAACGATATTGTAACATGGCTGCATCTTTATCATATGTTGCGAATTCGCAGAGTTTTGTTTGACAGGGAATTGAACAAAAACAAAGGAAAATCTTTGCAACAATCAAATTTCATTGAAGCGCAGCGAGCGAAGCATGCGAAGCTTTCCTGGCGTACATTCAAATTGCACAATTTACGAACGCAACTACTCGACTGTCTATATGCACGAAATTTCAAACCTTGACTTTCGATCTGATGTCACCATGTTATCTATGGGAAAAATATTCAAATTTTGCCTGCGCTAATGCACAGAATGAATAAAAAAATAAAAAAGACAGACTGCTGCGCTTCGGTGTTATAATTTATAAAGAAGTTCCACCATTTGTTAAAGTATAAAGAAGACCATTAACTAAAATGAACACTCCGAACATAAAAAGGTGAACAAGCTTTAGCAGGACAAGTACAGTTTGCAAACACTGTAAAACAAACTATTGTAATTACTGCAAAGCATCTGAAACCACTCCGTAATTGCAGACGCGCTACAGTGAGTATGAAAACAAACAGTATTATTTGTAGTGCTTTGAGTTTACATTGATCGTGGATTGTTTAGATTGTTTTACTACCTCGTTAGAATAGCAAGGTGCGACGCGAAACACTAGCCAATGAGTGCTAAAAATAAACAGTCACACAGATGTAACACTCTGTGATAATAAGCACTTGTCGACATGTGCGTGACTTGCTATAATTATATTGGAAGATTGAGGGTTCTATTTTGACAACTTTTGGGCTTAAGAACAATTACGTCAGTTTAGGAAGGAAACGGTACCTTTGATGTTACCTAGCGATATTTTCCCAGTAGTTTAATGTTGCGAGATCTGTGAAAAAATAGAAAGATGATTAAAAATAGAATTTTTTTAAACTAATTTTCGGTTATAAACTTTACCTATACTAGTTTTCTCAAACGTTTCAGGCCCTATACAGGTCTCACGATCATGGATGAGAATAAAAAATAGTTTCATTTCCTATGTGTAACAGTCGCGAAAACCTAAGAACTCAATGACGATTAAAACATCGTAATTTTCTCACAGGTGGTGTTGGCTCAGACGTCAAAAACTACGTTAAACCCAATAGAAAGGTCTGTAACAAGTACATAGAGAAATTCGTAAGATTTGCTGATTGGTGTCCCTATCTTCCGACCCGATGTTTAGGTATTTCCGGGGGGATTACGGGCTCTCGGATAAGATTAGGCAGGGTACGGCGGGCATCTGGGCTAAACCCTCCGCCAATGTTACGCCCTCACGGGTATCTCTGGTGTACTCGGACTCTGGGTATAGCCTCGCCGGGGTTTGAGGTAGCTGCAGAGTCGGACGTGTTCGTCTGCTCCGGTAATGTGTCACGCGCAGCTAGCTAGCACGCCTTAGTAGCAGTTTAGACAAGGGCCTAATGCGAAAGGACTACAGTACAGATAACTAGTAGAGGATAACTGCCTCCGTGACCGAACGGTTACCACACTGGACTGCTACGCGGAGGTCCCGGGTTCGACTACCAGGTCGGGAGAAATATTTGTATATAATGTAGGCCACATTCTCTCGTTAATTTAAGTATAATTTGTGGTTGTCTATGTGTGTGTTCATGACATCTCAGCGGTGGCGCAAGTGAGCGTTAGCAGCTCCGGTACCTATCTGTAAAATAGAGAAAGTGCTGTACGTGCACAAGGGGCCGCTCATCAGAGGCACTAGTGTTTTGAGAACCAGATGAAGTCTGTGACAGTGCTGTGTGATAACCCTGTCCTCGGGTTAATCTGGGTTCAGGACCTGAATTTGCAAGGTCCCTGTGCTTGCACAGGTTATAGTGCCCTTAGGTTTCAAGTATAACCCAGAGGTTGGTAAGGAGGGTCACTAAAAACAAAAATTATGTAGAAATAAATATACGGGACTGTAGTATTGGTTACGAGCAGTGGTCCCAGGTAGCAGACACTAATTCGAGTCCAATCAGATCGAAACAATTTCTCTTTTTCTTTTTCGATCTTTATATTAATAATAATAAGCAAGTGCAGTTTTCACAAAAATATATAAATATCGTGGTAGTAATATATCATGATAATCAATAAATAAAGTTGATTAAAAGACAATCAGACATTAAAAAAAATGTATTTGCGTTCTGTTACGTCATATCCATCCTATCAAGTCCGTTGATGAAAGTGACCCAGATACAGTTTTATTGTTTTTTTATGATACAAACTGACGGTACGAACACGTCGTGCGCCTGGTGGCGACAGCGACACAACTGCCTATAATAATTGCAGTGCTACTCAGAGCTTTAAATCACACAGATTTGACGGGCACTGCCAGTGCGCCCGCGCCCTGAGATACAATTCGACGAATCCCATATGCCTATAATTTCCAGCACCGTGACACTTCAAAACCGAAACATAGTAATAATCATATTAACGCTTGGCGACAGAAATAACTAAGATAGCAGTACTTCCCTGCACAAACTCTTTCACAAGAAGGTCTACTGCTACTAGACTATGTATTCCTATGTATTCCTATATATAAATCGACTCTTACTGTATTTATAAATTGTATAATAGATGAACCATAAATTACCTACTTCGCCATGTACATTCTACGTATACAGAATTGATTCTACGCACTTTAATTTTCGTAATTTAATGTGGCGATAATGATTGCATCGCATTTGCAGTTAATTTGTTTGTCCGCTTATTGGTCACGCCTCGTGGACTGTCGATAGTTGTCTATACAATGGCCGATGGAAAATCAGACTAATTGTCTTTGATTTAATAATTATTCGTTCCGGAAATCCACGCCAGTTTCAGTTAAACAACACCGCTGTCGTATAGCAGTATATAAACTGTTATTAATACAGGTAGGAAAATAACTGACAAAATTAGGAATCAAACAGGCCTTAAGAAGTTCAAGATAGATCTTACCATCTAGAAATATGCGCGAATCGTAAAATCGCGGCATGGTTTTTCGACTAACAGTGGCGGCATGGCATATATTTATCAGGTGTTTAATAAAGACATTCTTTAAAACGATGTTTATATCAAACTTTGTGCTCGTTTTAGTTAAAGTAAAGTGGTTCCTTGTATAAGAGGTCATCCTGTGAAGTACTAGGTACCACCAGTAATGAGAGCATTACTGAGTTTCGGTTTTGAAGGGTGCTGGTGAAATTACTTATTAAGTGCTCCTCAGATCTATGTGATTTAAAGGGGCAATGCATCTGTGATGGACGTTCCGATTACCACCAGATACACCACTTGTTCGTGCCGTTACTTGGTATTATATATAAAGAAATAACTTTTTTTAAATTGCTTACACTTTAACGTGTACTTTAGCAGTGTTACTTAATTACAAAAAGCAATCACGTAAATATAAACGCTCTTAATTTACATCCTGTAGTAATAGCCCGTGCGTAGATATTACGTAATTTATTTTAATTGTGATAATAATTAACAAAGAAGCTGATACTTATTAAATGAAACCAATTTTCGCCATGCCGATTTTACGCCGGTCTTATGTAGCCGGTTTAAATATCTTGTAAAAATCTAGTACGCTACGTAAATACGCGTCGGGTTTCTCAGATACTTATTATAACGGCATTAAGTTTACAGTTCCACTTGCTTCAAACAGTACTTTGTCGCTAAATACGTGTTGCACAAGTTAAGATTCCTCGTATCGATCGTGTTCCGGCCACGCTCCGGATTGTTCCAACAACAAAGTCTACCGTTGCAGCAAGAAACAGCTGCTGTCATTCTAGAAAGAACTAATAAAATATGTCCTACAATATGTGGTAATGCCGCAAGAATTGCACAAACGCAACAACAATATCAATATTATTAAATATTAAATCTACGTAGATATCACACATTTAATTCGTTATTTCGATAACACAAACGGACTCTTCCGCCTTGATATCATCAATTCCTACTATACATAAGTATACATAGAATACGTAACTTGTGTATTAGATAAATGGTACCTTAAACTAAAACAGGTTTACCAACTTCAGCAATATTGTTTCAAAGTTCAAACACATACATTAAATGAACAAACAGATAAAGTTCAAAAGGCATTCCTGTTGAACTTTCTACATTCCAAAGTGAATCTTGAAATCCACAACGTAAAAAGCATATGATAAAACCTTCGACGAAGGAGTGAGAAAGAATTGACGGTATTACGACTGAGATAATGCTGAAAGTTTTCGTATAAGATTGCTTTATACCAAACAAACGAACTTCAAACAGAGGATTCATTCATTATCACTGTTAATTGGCTCGTGTGCGCCATGCTTAAGTCATTGCAACTCACGCAATCGTTCCATTTATTCTTTCTATGAGGAATGTGACAGGAGCTGTCATCAGAAAAACGTGACCCATGTGTGGAATGACCGACGACCGAGCAACCGATCTTAAAGCTTAGTTCTCCAAGCCAACAAATAATCCGTCAACAGATGATAAACGATCCTAACTTCCATTTATAACATCCGACGACTAGTGGGATCGGTTCAATAGAAACTATTTCTTTTCAATATCAAACATTTTATGTGTCTGTGGTACGTTTTAGCAACTTTGGAAATGAAATAAGTACATACAAAACTTCTTTGTCAGACCATCTACCGAAGGTGATCTGGATTCCGAATATGATGCCATTAATGACAGCCATTCAAATTGCCAGATGTCGAAATACACAACAATTAAAAACTTGATACAACCCTGGACAAAATATGGTCCGACGTAGGTTTGCTTTGAAGTTATGCTCATGTTGAAACGGTCAGTTATACTTCGTCCAACCATTTATTTAACTTTTGTCGTATGCATGCCTCCAAAGTTCCATAATTATTGACATACATACACATGATACAAAATAATGCGATACTTCCTGGACTCTTTTATTTTTTAATTTTAATGAGGCAACGTGCTCTTTAGCTCCACTCCTCTTTAGATTATGTAACGAAGATTATTCAAGTTGATAAATTTTGGTACCTGTCATTATAATGAAATTAAATAAATTATAAATAATTATAATTAATTCTTATTGTTTATTATAATAATAAATTAATATTATATAAAAAATAAAAATATTTTATTCGTTCATTTTAAAGGGTACATAGTGGGTACACAGGGGCAAATGTTTCGTTTTAGGCTTGTTAGGGCCTGTGTTTGGAAACATCGCTCTTCTATAATATTAATAGTAATCTTGCTCTTATATTATTTTATTTTTGTTAATGATGAAACAGGCTACCTTAATATCTATTATAACTGGTGTTACAACTAATACAAATTTCACTACTTACAGTAATTTTTAACTTTTCGAATCCAACGACTAATTAGTCTTCTCCATCATCACGGCAGCATCAGTACGGGAATCATCACTTGAATCCTCATTAACATTAATTATTAATTCTTGAGTACACAAATTGTTAAAAGCAACATGACGATCCCAATCAGACTAAATCTTCTTTTTTGAACCCGCTCATAGTCACAATTAAAACTTCTTCATAAATAAAATCAATTGTTATAAATAATCTAATCAGAAACGCATTACGATATTACTTATAATTGATTAGAATTCAAGCTGTCAAAAGTTAAATAAATGGTTGGACGGAGTATAATCAATAAAGGAGTCAAGAAGACGTATAGCCTTGCTATCTTTTATTTACAAATAAATAGCAAAGTGCTCTATCCTTTTGCCCGAGGTGACAAAATCTGAAATTCAGGTCGAACTGATTCAACATTCACAGAAGATCAATCGCGCTAAATACCAACGTAAATGCCAAAGCTAAACCAAATAGAAAACGCTGTCAAAGTCACACGTGTACATTTGCAATCGCGCTAATATTTTAGCGTTTGAACTACGTATGTATTGTTGAGGGAACGTATGTACCTTTGACAGACCAACGTTTCAACTTTATGTAAAAGGAAAAACCAAATATAAAACGCTGTCAATGTGACACGATTTGTAACATTTGCGGAGGATGAATGACTAGTCCATTAAGTGATTATGGATTTCTATTTAGAAAATGAATTTGTAATCGAACGTGGGCTCTATTGATGACGGAAATAAATCAGATTTCATACAGATTGCTTTTCTTTTCAGAATAAAGACCAAAACCTACCAATATTCAAGGTTTTCTTTCTTTAGCTGCGGCCTTGTCGATTAACACACCGACACTAAGAACACCGGCAGCAGCCGCTAGAAATGCTCTTTCTTACCTTAATGCGATGTTTATTAATTTCGAATTCGAAAAATTAATTCTTCGAAAGGGTATTTACTCCAAATATTACTTAAAATGGTTGGTAACTATAATAATAACGCAACACATTCATAGCCCACAACCACAAATTACACGCAAACTCGCGAGAGAAATAAATGTAGGTCATACACACGTTTTTCTCCCATCCTGGAATCAAACCCAGGACCTCTGCGTGGCAGTCCAGCATGGTAACCGTTCGACCACGGAGGGCAGTTACCTAAGTTGTTAACTAAATTGGTTTAACCAAAAATCAAACGCATAGATAAATTCGTAAGGTCTACGGACTCGATCTGTAGCCCAGTTGGCAGAGCGGTTGCCATAGATTGACATACAGACACAGGTTCAAGTCCTGTCAGATCGCGGAAATTTTTCTTTGTGTTTTACCTTTGTATTAATAATTATAACTAAATTGTAATTCATTATATTCATTACAATCACACATAATATTCATTATAATCAACAAATTATATAGTTTAATTTCATAGTTCTTTACTACATCTTCGTTCACTTTACATTCATTGAGTAAATGACTTCGTAAACGACTGAGATTGAATTTGAATTGAGATGAAATTATTGGGAATGAAAATGCAAATGTTTTGTACAAATAGTCAGCCCATTTCACTTTCATACCTTGTCACGCCATTCCTATCCTAAGTCCAGAGAACGACAGAATAACGAGAAGAGAATATCCGTACCTGAGAAGCATTACACAGTAATCGCCATTTTTGTAATTTTACAGGAGAAGCAATTTTGTGTCATAATGCTGATGTATAACATGTGGGATACCGTAAAAATAAAACTGATCAATTTTTAATAACACTATATTCTAATATTCAAAGTTTGGTAATTAGAGATCAAGGCTGTTTACATAATGAGATCAATTTCTTACTTTTAGCGATATTTATAACAATAAAACAAAACAACTAGTTCACATACCGTGTTCTGGTTTTAAACAAAAATCAAATAGAAAAAAGTTTCCGTAATGTAATGTGACACCACTTACAAATAAAAATAATAATACAACATGAAAATTATTGTTATTATTATTATTTTAACTAACGTAACCTTTATCGGTATCAGTCATCCCATCACACAGACGGTACCTAAAATGATGAATGAATTAATAATCTCAGTACAGAGTACCTACTAAAAAAACCGACCTCAAAAGTACGTGGAATAACATATAATTACCAAGTTTTATTGAAATCGGCTACCGGAAAGTGCGCAAACTCGGATCCATCCCCTAGTTCGCCACTATACGGGACTAGACACAGGAGATAATAAAATTAGGTTCTCACTACTCGACATATATTGAGAGAAAAACGCTTTGAATTAAAATAGCAAAATTAACCATTAATATAATTGCTTTAAAAAAAATTTTGGCGCTATTTATGAAAATGAATCTTCATGCGTGAACAGCCACTCTTAGAGGTGGATGATTTTTTTCAAAATTAAATTATACCACTGTGGAGGTACCCTCTTTCCAACAAAAAAAGAATCATGAAAATTGGTTCACAAATACCAGAGTTATCGCGTAACATACATACAAAAAAAAACATACAGTCGAATTGAGAACCTCCTTCTTTTTTTGAAGTCGTCAAAAAGTACAAAACCATTGTGGGTACCGACCGTGTGATAAAATGACTGATACCGACAAAGGTTACATTAGTTAAAAAATAAGTTTTTTTTTTGTTTTTGTTGTTAAAAAATTTATGAAGAAGTTTCTATTTATGTTCAAAATTACTTTTTTTATTATTTTTTCTTGAAAATAGTACCATAATCTTATATCAGGATATTTCGGAGTCACGTAGGTACACGTACAGCACCCTCTGGAAAATAGTCAAAGATAGGTACCGAAGCTGTAGGCACGCTCACTTAGTTGCGCAGGGCGCAACTAACGGTTGCCACTGATAAGCCGTCGACTCTAAGTCATCTACCAAATCTCCTCTTTGGTGACACAACTGTAGGCACGCTCATTTCTCGACGCCGAAGCGTCTCTGTAGTTCCTATAAACCTACGCATCTGGAGGGATCGGAGGATGTCTAGCTTATCCTTTACTGGCTCTCTGGGCTAGTGGGGAAGATGCTGGTCGTAGTGACTTGCGACAATGTCCGGACATAGCTTGCGACTTAAAGTGCAACTCACGTGACCCGCGCATCTCGTCGCCTTAGGCCCTCTTTTAGACCGCTACTAAAACGCGATAGCTGCGTGCGGGACAACCGCCCCGGCCACAGGTTACCGGGGCAGATGAACGTGTTCATCCCTGCAGTTAACCACAAACCCCGGCGAGTCCATGTCCGGGTCCACTAGAGACGCCCGTGAAGGCGTATCACTGGCGGAGTGCTTGGCCCGGATGCCCGCCATACCCTGGTTTTATCGAGGAGCCCGTAGTCTCTCCGGAACTCCCTATCTGTCGGGTCAGTAGACAGCACTCGTTGTGCAAACTGACTAACATCACTCGAATGAGAACCTAATTTGTAGCTTTGACATGGAGATGTTCACCGAGTTGATTCATGGCCAATTTGTAACAAGCTGTTCGGTATATTGTTAACAGAACTCACTGATTGGATTGGCACAGGAACTTTTTCATATTTAAACAGAAATTTTTCTTGAATTTGTGTAAGGGTAGCGAGACTATGTAACCTCAATTCGGGGATTGCGCGGTGTATTCCTTGATCAGGCTCCGGCCAACCGTGGTCTATATACTATTATTTGTTTTCGTTATCTTATAACATACTGTATCTGTACTAAAATTGAGCATAACACTGTAACTCCGAACTTACAATAAAATGCTTCGTAGTGGCTAGTGATCTTACATCAAAATACTTTTAAACAACTCAGTACCTATGGTGAATTTCGTAGATACAGTTTTGAGTCGACAGCGCTCGAAAAATTATGTAGGATACCGTTAAAAACTCAAAATCGTAAAAAATAGAGTTACAGTGTTATGCTTCTCAGATACGGATATATATTTTTGTTTATGCAGCACCAGCTTAGTTTGAAAGTTATTGTGTATCAAGAATGGAAAAAGTTTTGTTAGTTGAAAATCTTGAGTGCCAGACGAGAGGGCTTCAGTTAAGGACTCGAGCAACTCGTTGTACTATTTGGTCTTTGTTCCACTGTAATACGATCTTTGAAGCATTGAACTACTAGTAAATTAGTAACTGTTGGCAGAAGATTTTTCTGTTTTTTTGTTTAAAACAAGCGTTTCTTTGTCATCGGTAATTGCAGTCTTTCCTAAGAAGGAATTTTGTGTAGTATACCTGCTTTTTTTTTTAAGAGACGCAAGTGTTCGGAGTGCCCACCTGTTGGTAAGTGACACACCTGCCCATAACAGTTGCAGTACCACTCAGTGCTTTAAATCACAAAAATGTGAGAGGCACTGCCAGTATGCTCGTCAATGAGACAAGTTCCATGTGCCTGTAATTTCACCAGCACCCTTACTGTTGTGTACGTAATACTCACATTACTGCTTGGCGGCAGAAATAAGAAAGATGGCAGTACTTCCCTGGACGATCTCTGACACAAGGAGCTCCACTGCTACTAATATATTATATGCATTTATATTTTTGTGACTACCACTAATGTTCTTTCCTACTCACTCCTAAAGTTACCAAAACAAAAGAATGTACGTATAAAATTAATTCAATAAATTACGGGAGTCTTATTCTGTATGCCAATATTATCTACGCAGGTGACGCCAAAGTTATTTACTCGCTATATCTACCCAGTCTATCCCGCAATGATATATTTGATTAAGTTATCACGAACAACCTAATAAAAGGCAGACGGGCGAAGGAAAAATTGCCCTCGAAACTTGTTTCGAGACAGCGAACACGCTTTTGTCTCGGTGACAGGAAAAAGGCAATGTCCGGGTCGCATTACACTTTTCATCTATCACGACTCACACTGTAGCTCGCCTGATCCACTGAAGTGAACCGGTTTTAAAGTAATTTCTTCACAAGTGTAATAATATCCCCAAGCGAAAAACTTATTTAAACTTTCACTTTAATATAACAACCGTCAGTGTTTGGGCGTTATCTGGTCCCCTGTCGAAGCTGCTGTAGGTGATTACGTAGGTAATCAACAGAAACTTCGCAGAATACATATATTTTGCAGAGGGGCAAGCTTTTCTTTTACTTCATTTAGAAGATTGACATCGTAATAGTATAGAATTCAACGACAATCTCTATTTACACTATATATGTTTCCTATTTTTATTTTAGGAAGCGTAAATAAAGAAAGAAAACATCCCATTTGCGTAACAAAACATCTCAAAATCCCTGACTTTGTGAAGAGAAAATTGCTTGTCACATTTACACATGATTGATGACGGAGGATCTGTAAACAATTTTAAACCATAATATTGGCGAGAACGCGAAAGTTGAAGGGTTTAGCTGCGAATCATAGTCCCAGCAACCAACTTAGTTTCCATAATAGACCGAATTAAATTTCGTTCCTCATAAATTGCATTCGGATAGCAATGCTTTAAACGAGTATAATCTTCTAAGCTAAGTGCAAGTTAGTTGGCTCGAGTTGGCACGTCCTCGAGCGGATCGATGGCCCCCACCTAGGCAGGTACCGACGAGTTATTCTGAAAGTGTTCGCCGGCCCACCCCAACTTCACTGCAGGACACGGTCAATGAACCTCAACCGCTTATGTAAAGTGTGAACTGACCTTTGCAATACACGACATATTGGTAGCGCTACTTTAAGTATACCCAACATGCATACTTCTTAGTATTTTTCTATAACTACAGTTCAAAGACATTAAAACATTCACAGGTACCTGTATTTAATAATATTCGATGTCGTTCTCTTTTGACATATCAATTTCTTTTGCTCTCAATTCAGCAATAATATATAGCTGATAGCTGTGAAATAGAATATCGACGAGTTGTAAAAATATACAAAATGAAAAGTCATATGTCACCGTCTGTTCTAGAAATGGGCTTGGAAAACCGTAACTTTCGTAATGAAGATCGATGATTAATTTGACCTTGATAAACCTAAATAATTATAAATGGTTTGCAACTATTAAAACAACACTAAGATACTGATGTCATAGAGTATAAAGTTCATTCCTGTAATTAAAGTGACATAAAAATCTTGACAAAAGCAGTTCGATGCGGATCAAAGCAAGAACAGTACAATATAGAGTTCTGTATCGTAATTAATTGTAAGATGAGTTACAAAAAGTCGAATGGTCATTCCATTCTAAATTAGTCTCAATTTCGTGTACCATATTTAGAATGTTTATTCCCGTCTGAAAGGTATTCGTTATATTGTGATCGCCTTTAGGAGCTATCATGCGGTAAAGCTCTCAAATAATTACCAGCAGTGAGCTACGTAATGAGTTTTCCGTGGCACATTACAATGTCTCACGCATTTTAACAGAACGAAAGATCGTGAGAAAATTCACAAACGTGTGGAAAAATTGTGTATAAACTAGATGAATGGCGACGTGAACTCTTTGCATAATTTATTTATATACTTATCCACTAAATATCCAGTTTTCCCAACTGAATTGACAAATAGGTTGTTATGCTAATATTTAATGTTTTACTGTCTGATTTTATGAAAAGATAAGTAGTAGGAAGTGTTTTTATGTTGTGAAAAATACATTCCAATAGTCTTATTTGAAAATATTTTTCACAACATACAACATGAATTAAACGCTCTCGTTTAATTGTTGCTATTCATAGTTCCCACAACTGAATCCGACATCTATTTAAACACTATTTACAGACACGACCTGATTGTAACGGTTTAACTTAAAATAATATGCACGTTTGTTGGCAAGCACAGTAACAGCCACTCCTTCAAGGTTTATGATCGCTGCGGAAATGCCGGAGGATCTCAAACATCGCCTACAAATGGAAGCAGTCACGCAATGAATCACGAACTTTGCTAAATGCCCTCTTTTTACATTAATTCGCTGTCTTTTATATAAAGGACGTTATAACGTATAAATATAAATAAATCTAAATAAAAAATATTAGACACGATCACATACGTTGCTTTGATCCCAAAGTAAGTAACAAATACTTTTCCGAAACAACGACGGCACTACAAACACCCAGACCTGAGACAACATAGAAAATCTTCTGCATTTTCTACATTAACCCGGCCGGATCGAACCCGGGACCTCAAAGATGGCGACACCATGAAAACCGGTGCGCAAGACACGCAACCACGGAGGTGGTCAAAATATCATAAAACTTTTGTAGCTTACTTCTTCTCATGCATAACCATGAAACGTACACTATTTTTTATTGCCCTACATCCGTACTTAAATAAAAAAAGCTTAAGAAATTCACTAGTCATTCAATATGTTTTTAATCATCGCATTTTAAAACGTATCTCGACATAATAGGCAACAGAAGTACTGGAATGCGCATTACAGTTTTATTTGACAGTGTCAATACTGAAAGCCGCCTACAAGAGTATGGTGATAATTATCCTATTTATATGTTTCCAGTTCGTTTTGGTGGGCTAGGAGTCAGAAAAAATGCACAAAGGACACGGCGCGTCTTCGGTAATTTTCATTACCCCCACTTTAGGTTTCCTTGAGCTAACATACATGGCCGAGGCCAGAGACGTCTGAACATCCAAATATCCCGTTACGATGTTTTTAAATAATTTTTGTATCAGCAAATTCATGTACTGTGCTAGCAATCAAAAAGTACGTGCTCGTTTCATCGCAGTCTTCGAAGAGCAGTCCGTTGGTTCGTTGGACAGCCACTACGCTTGGCCAATGTCAGCGCCCTACTACACGATCTTTTCATAGGAAAAGACCGTGTAGTAGGGCGCTGGAGGAAGGGAGGGAGAGATGACTATTCATAGTAATAGCCACAGAGGTGGCTATTACTATGAATAGTAGTAGTAGTAGGCAGGGAGAGCCCTGCCTTCATCCACTCTCTAATCTCCATTCTTCTAAAGGTCTATGTGATGGAACTGTTAATCCAGACGGATATCCCACCACGCAAACTCAATAACATCATTCTCCGGGCTAAGAAGAAGAAGTCTAAGAAGTCCTTGAAAAGCTGACAGACAAGTAGTGTAGTATGCGACCTGTGTGTTACTACGACCCCCTTCCATGTCCATATATCCACGCAACCTTAGCCAGTGCTAGCTTTGTGCCTTCTGCAATGGAACCACAGTTGAAAGTCAATAAAAGAAAATAAGAATAAATTCGGTTCACCTCTTTGAAGCCTTGGATAACTAGAACGCTGGCAGCTGCTTCCGCCGAAGTATTAGTTCATAAGCTATCCAAAGAGAAAGGTGTTTGCAACTTCCTGGCCATAAAGGTAGGAAGTTGTTATTTCCTTTATTAAAATCCTGTAATGTAAATATAAATCATAATAAATAATATAAATTTATGAAGCTATATAACATTCGTTGACATCGTCCATAGAAGTACTGCCACCTTACCTATTTCTGCCGCCAAACAGTAATGTGAGCATAAGATACTGTGTTCCGGTTTTAAAGGGTGCTGGTTAAATTACAGGCACATGAGACTTATCAGCTTATGTCTCAGGGTGACGGGTGCAGTGGCAGTGCCACTCAGATCTTAGTAATATTTAAAGCTCTGAGTGGCACTGCAACTGTTATGGACAGGCGTGTCGCTTACCACCAGGCGCACGACTTGTTCGTCCCGTCGCCGTCGTTATAAGTTGATGAGCCCATCATCCTGTATGTTTTATTAAGCAGATTTATTTGCGGTATATACATTAACTTTGTATACACTCGTTTGTAGCACAAATTACATTTACAAAAATATGCAAATTAATCCAGACGAAATGCAGTATTCGTCCATAAGTTGACCTTTGAAAAAACATGAACAACGATACATGGATATGTCCTTATGTATTTATTTTGCAAGGTTGCAGAACGAGGATGAATAAATAAATATTTTAATAGTCAAATGCACCTGCAATAGATGAATAGTATCCTAGGTACACTTCCTATAAGTAATTTGGTTGAAAGAGTTTCGAATACTATAAACAATACATTGAAAACTCTCATTCCAAACAAACAAAAGCTATGCTGTAATAATGAAATATTCGTAACATTCATGTTTCTTTTGAAGGCAACCAAAAAGTTTAAAGCAACATAATAAAACTTTATAACAAACAACAATAATTTGAAGTCTCGTTTCACAGCTCTTTTGAGACCAGTAAAACGAGACTATTTCTGTTCCCGGAAATGGGGTGCCTCTAAAAATTGTGTGTGGAATATCAAATTGCATGTTTATTTTCAGAAGCTTAGCAATGATTTAAAACAGTATTCGATTCACTATATATCTCGTGTAAATCTTAAATCGAAAAATCTGAACTGTGGCTGGATACCGCATCAATCATTGTCGCGTGTTTGAGAATACGATTGTAAAAATATATTGCGCTATATCGTGGCGCGAAAACGCTTTACAAAATTAGGGATAAAATCAAGTCAACTACAACTTCAAGTCGATGCCGCCAACGCTTCACGCAGGCATTGTGAATTTCATATACAACTGTCTGTACATGACGAGGATGAACATTTATTTGTACAAGTAGCGATGTAAGTGCCTCAAACTTAGAACATTAAACATCAAATTATTTCTTTTTAATTCCTATCACGCTACGTAAATATAAAACACTGTAGGAAAATAACTTGAGTCCAGAACATAAAAGTACCAAACCGATAATAATTTCCCGTTACAAATGTGAGTTATGTAATATTATTACAAATAAACAGCTCAAAAGCAAACTCTCCAAGTTAAACAAGTAACAGGAAACACAAAAAAGGTATGTAAATTTAATGCGATCATAGTCATTGAACCGAACGTTTGTAAAAATTACTGATACGCGACCGCTTTTAACTTCAAACAGATTGAAAATATTGCTGAAAACTTATAAAAATAGGTTTGAAATCACCCTAACTTTCCACTTACGGTACATAAAGTTTTATACTCATAGATAAAAAACCGACCTCAAAAGTTATTCATCCCCTAGTTTACCATTCTTAGAGGTGGAATATTTTCTACACATATCAATGGGACTACTACTGAAGTACCCTCTTTCCAACAAAAAATGAATCATGAAAATCGGTTCAACAGTTATCGCGTAACATAAATACGAAAAAGAAAAAAACATACAGTCGAATTGAGAACCTGCTCCCGTTTTGAAGTCGGTTAAAAAAAAAGTAAACTATAGGTGTGTAATATTGAACGCCTTTTCAACATAAACTCTATTTTTCAACATGAACTTTGAACATGAACGCCTTTTCAATATGAACAATTTTTTTTCACGTACTTGTATAATAATACCAACACTTTGAAAATTTTATTCATAATACCCAAAGACTTCATTTGAAAGTACCCTATGCACATGCATAGGGTAGACACACTTAGCTACATTTTTTTACATTTTTAAATAATTATTGAAACTAAACATTTCAATTAAGCCTGAATTTTATAAATAGTATTAGATTCCAGTAGCAGTATGACCAAAATGTTGTCAGCAGTCCCCATTTGTAAAACTACCATGTCCAACGTAGCAAGGTTGGGCAAACTAGCTGCCAGCCCTTAAGTCACGCAGACGGTATATTTGGTTACTTCTACATATATAAGCTTTATGGTAAGTAATTAGAAATTACGAAAATTACGCAACTTCATTTCGGTACGTATGGGCACCACACTAAGTGTCGTATTCCAGAACTCTACTCAATACTCAAGTCAGGACTTGAGTATTGCAGTGAGCACTGAAAATCATACTCAACTGCTTGCCGTTAGGATCGTATTTCCAGTGCTTGAAATCATACTCAAGTCTGCGCAAATCCTGACTTGAGAATTGAGTAGAGTTTTGGAATACGACCCTAAATCTGAAACAAGCAAGCCGAACTTGCATTTTTGAAATCGTACTGTGTTATTAATTTGTACAAATTTTACATACAAAAAGGTGTTTAACGCGAATCAAAGTCATGCAAACTAGTATGTGCAAGTATTCTATATATGTATATGTATAACTACATACGGATATCGAAGAATAAACGCAAAATGAACTTCGGTCACGCAACAGACCGCCGCCGCTGTCGGGGTTAACATTCGGAAGATGAAAATGAATTGGAGGTCACATCGGTGGGGCATATTTCCTTTAAAAGCTTTCTATTAACACGCAGTTTAACATCTCATGATCTTTTTATAACATGTGGGTAACATACTTATACTAAATTCTGTGAGGCAACAATGAGGCACCTATGTGCTCGAAGGTCCCGATTACTTCAGAAACAGATGATTAAGGGTTTCCAAAAGACGTCTCCATGTATTTTTTAGCTTTAGTTACGATTATTAGTTGTCTGCCAAACATGACAAAAAATCTATCTCAGTTACATATATAATTGTGTACGTGGGGGGAAAATCCTTTTTGACTGTTTTTGACAGCAAAATTTGGCTCGTAACTTATCGTTTCTTTTTTACTTTTACAAAAAAACACGACTCACGTGTAGAAAAGAATCAAAATTTTCTGTATGTTATCTACCTACTATCCCACCACTGCTCTTCGTCTTCATTCTCTCTCTCACTGACTTCTCTTCTTCACTTACTTTTTTTCCTTCGTTCCTCATGGAACAGGCCACCAGACGAAGGTCAGTGACCGTACTGCCTATTAGGATAGGACAACGTTGGGATTTTGCATTCTTATTTAGAATTATAAGGTTACGTTCAATATAAAATATCCTACGTAATAAATATGTGTTGTCGTTCTAGATTTCAATCAATTTAGTCTAGTAATAGTGGCGTAACGAAAACAATGTGTTTGTAAACAGATGGGCCTAGTTTAATTTTTTAATTACAAGAAATCTTGATACTGAGTTGGATCCTTAATAAATAATTAACCAAACACAATATGTTATTTAACAGACGAACACCCTATTTTCCAGAACAGTATGATGGAAATGAATAAGCAGCAATGCGGAAGATTGAGGGCAATATTTACATATTACTGCCTTAAATATAGTGTACAGGGACTAGGTAATTAGCGGTGAAGGGCGGCATCAGTCTGTGTGGCCCAACTATTACTTAACCTGTATATTTGATAGCTACCTTCTGTAGGGGCGTCATGTGCTTCATCACACAGGTAATGTAGTTATATGTTGGCAAGGTGCTAAAATCGTAGTCGAACAGCCTCGCTAAAGCATGTAAATTTAAATTGCAATAGGTATATGTACCTACCTAATTTAAATGCTGACCCTTCAATCAGAATCTCATATTTAGTATCCTATGGAAGTAAACCTTCTTCTTCTTATCGTATCGATATAATGCTACACTATAATGCTTGCCATCGTGGTGAAAATAAATGCCAATCGACGTATGGTTTTCGAAGATTATTGCCCAGGATGTGAGAGACGTACAGGAAAGGAAATTGTTGTGGCGTTACAAAAAAAATGGTACGTACGTAAAACCACCATGAGAATCAGTCATATTGTCGAGTTCTTAAGTTTTCGCGATTGTGACACATAGGAAATGAAACTATTTTTCCGAATTTAAATCGCATATATTTGTTTTTTTTTCAAACAAACCGACGTTTCGGGCCCTTTACAGGTCCCATCCGGAAAAATAGTTTCATTTCCTATATCAGACGTATTATCTAAAATAACGGATAACTCTCGATTGAAGTCGAATTTTTGCTCGACATTTTGTTGTATTTTATTTATTTATTGAAAATAATGTTAGTACAGGCATTACGCAAGTAGTTCAGGTAATTACTAAGTACAAACACACCTCGTTGGGGCGTAGCAAATAATTACTACTCTCTAGTCATTAACAAAAACTAATATATACTTTAAAGTACTTAAAATAGACAAAAAAATTACAGTAATTGTACTGTTATATTATGGAAGAGTTCAAGAGTTCTCCAGCTTTCTTCATCATCAATATCTTATAGCAGAGTTCATGAAGTCTCTCACACTGTAGGACCCATTTATCACGACAGGCTTTAATTACGATTTTGAATATGTTGTCGTTTTTAACCGACTTCATAAGTAGAGGAGGTTCTCAATTCGTCTGTACTTTTTTGTGTGTATGTTACGCAATTACATTTATGAACCAATTCTCATGATTTTTTTTTGTTGGAAACGGGCTATGGGCTAGTGGTCCCATTCAAATTTGACGAAAATATTTCACCCATAAGGGTGTCAAATTTGGGGATGAATCCGGTTAATTGATTTTCACCCACTTTCCGTTAATCGATTGCAATAAAACTTGGCACACAGATGTAATTCAAATGAAAATAAAACAGGGAAAACAGACCAGTAAATGTTTGAGTCGGTTTTTTATAAAAAAAAAAGGTATAATTATCGCATAATAGTTTCAGAACCATCAACACGAATGGCAGCGAACATTCCCGACTCACTGCAGAAGCGTTCTTATGTTACTAATTTTTATTCTATTGAATTCATGTGAATTCAATAGAATAAAATTTAACTTAGCTTAAATTCTATAAATAGTATGGTATTTTAAGCTACTACGTGAAAGTAGATTTTTTTTGTTTCTTAAAACGATACAATTATCTTCTTTCCATTTCTATTCCGTCTTATAATAATGATCCATAATTTATGCCACAATATAGAACAAGAAATTCCAAAATCAAACTGTGTAAATAACTTTAAGTACGTCCTTTAGTGCTAAAGAGGACAACACACAGTGAGTGGAGCTGTTGAATAGAAACGTTTCACTTTACTATATTGGTACGTACACTAGAATATTTGATAATTATTCAACACGAGTTGTTTGGAGTAAATCAACAAATATGATATTTATTAATTCATATAAATTATTCTTCACAAATTGATTAGAAAAGTATAAAGTTAATGAAAACTATAATAGTACCATCCGTTATCTAGATGTCTGCGCTCTGTACTTTCTTACAGCTGTCAAGCACGACCCGAAGTGACCTCCGACACGAGTTGACGCCCGCGCGCCCTGTTTGTACGAATTCCTCCCAGTTTTCTGCGTGCAGGGTGCGGAGGTCTTTCTCCACTTCATCCCTCCATCAGCATTTAGGCCGACAAATCGGTCATTGACCACGAGGACGTCCAATGTAGGGCCTTTTCACCGCCCTATGAACTGGCATCCTTTAGCGGTGTCCGAGCAAACGGAGTCCTGTACTCTATAGTCTTAAATAAAACTTGGCAATAATATTTCATTCGCAGCACGTTATGTATCTTCGTGCTAAAAATACTCGTAAAACAACAATTTATCTTCTCAAACAAGGAAAGTTTACAGATAAAACGTGTTAACTACTTATATAATGTGAGGGGCGATGTCGGTATTGATTTCATAGAATTCAGATGCCGGTCGCGTTCGCACTTCGGAACCGATAGTCCCTACCTCATTAGCGGGGTTTATTTGAATTATTTTTCAAAAAACTATAATAACAGGTGTACAGAGTTATTTGTAAAATACTAACAATGTCGCGTAACTTTATTGAAATAGAAGCAGTTAGAGCTCTTCTTGTGAAAGAGTTCGTCCAGGGTAGTACTGCCACGCTGCATGCTATGTACAATATCGTTATAAAAATTCCCTTCCATTCCGTTGCGCCGCAATATAAATTGAGCTTTAGCGTTAATAGCAGTACGACGCAAAACGTAAAAGCGGGTGTGGAAGTCGTCACTGTTGGAGAGGAAGCTTGCACATTTGTACTTATTTATTTACCTAAAAGGAAAACCAAAAGCTTAAAACTTACTGAATTAATCATACTAACAACTGAGAGGCAATTACAAATCCTCACAAATAGAAATGCAATAAGGAGCAAATGCAAAAAGGATGCACAATTTAACTAACCTATTACACAGAACGTAACTTATTACGTAAAACATAAAAAGACAACCGCAGTTGCAAGCCTCTCCTTGCCGAAATCACGCTCGTATTGAAAAGATCCAGATCAAAAAAAATTACATAGAATGTTAAAATTATTGATAAACTCACTTACTATTATTACCAAAATAGTGTCGGCACAGCAAAAAAAATTAATAATTTATTTTTAGCAAATTTATTGTTTTGTAAAAAGTCATGGATGAAAACTTTTGTTTACGATGTTAGTAATATAGACCTGTGATGACGTTAGTATTTTACAAATAACTCTGTATAAAAAAACATAATTGTGTTTTATCGTGAACCAAAAGAAATTTTACAGCTTTTGATCGTACTAACTAAAACTCTTGAATAATTAAAATACTTTAATATAAAACAAACATTCCATACAAACACAACAAACAAGAACTAACAGAACCGAACCACACACAGACACACACGGGCTTTAAACGTGTACCTATCATAAATTAATCAATTTATTATATGGTTAAGCTGAAATTAAAAAAGAAGCTTTCCGGTATTTATTATTTGTGTGTATTATACTTTATAACCACATAAATACTTTATAACGATTACCTGTCTAGCGTTTTCATTTTTTGTTTTAAGTCTTGCAACATTTTTCGTTTTGTTTGTATGACGAGCCATACATCCAGTCGAGCATTTGCTTGGAGATCGTAGATGTTATTTTAGGTCCGCGGAGCATGGTTACATTTTAACTTTATAAAATAAAAAATATTTTGAAAGGCAAAAGAGTTACCACCAAGAAAACAACGAAACGGAAGTACTTAAGGAACTACTTCAAAGTATTACAAACAAAGGAAAACGAAGAGCAATCGCAATATTGGTTTTACAACGGGAAAACGCTATCCCTGATAAGATTAAAATGGAACCGGGGTCTGGACAGGGGCTTTACGATTATTGCTACCCGTGGCATCGTTTTTAACATGGGAATAGCCAAATATATTTTATGTCCCCATGGACTCAGTGTTACTTCCTCAACAAATAACCTGACTCTTCTGAACAAAAAAAATGGGTTGATTTTCAACACGTAAGGAAACTTTCTTACACCATTACTTCAATAAGAAACTCCGAACGCGAACCAATTAATTAATGGCTTTCACAAACTAGGCCTCAAATTGGACCGTGTCGCCTCGACCGTAAGCAAATAACTTTAATAAAATTGAATTTTGCTGTGAAAGCGATTCGGAGTGGCAGCAACGTTGACGTCTGACTTTGTAAATTAACTATTATATGCCTAAGTAAATTACTCCGGGGCTTATTACACAAGTTGCACTAAGGCCTCCGGCGGGGGCGCTAGAACGGGAGCTAGGGATGTGTTCAGATCTACTCACCTCTAAAACGCTAAACAAAGAAGTTCAATATATATGTATTTTCGAGTCCTAAAATCTGAAATTGGGTACCTAAGAAAGGATTAAACAATTTTTAATTGTATTCAAATTTTCTTATAGTATCAGACTCAGCATACTATGTATAGTTCTTTCTTTGTACACTATACTTTATTAGTAGAGAATATTACGGTTCTTTTATTACGTGCTCATTAATAATAAATTACTTTAATACTAGGTCGTAAAAATCGGTTCAGAAGACGAGATATAATGTATATTTTTATTTTCATCGCATTACAGATGGAAACTGAAAACATTACTGATACAACAAAATGAAACAAAGAAACGAAGACTTAACAAAATAAGAAAGAAGTTACAAGTTTCATGAACTAATTGCATGACGTACGTTTTATCTGTACCAGTAACGTTTGTGTTTGAAGTTTCAAATTGGTACGTTGACAGTTTGTTAATATAGTACGCGAACTCCGTGTTAGTTTAGCATGTTTCATTACAGGGCCTCTAGCGGTCAATATTGTCACTATATTCGGTAGATATCTCGGCGAATAATGCGCTTGTAGATTCTGTTGATTGATACATTCTCGCGCTGGCTATCTCAGGCCGGACAGATGTGGCGCCCTGGGATCTGGCGAGCGCAGATATTAATTTTAGAAATGCAATTCTGGACCGAGGCTCGCCGCAGGCTACATCGAGATACATTCCAATTAAGAATATTCGAGTAGTGCTTTCCCGTATTTTCTGTGCGCTCATATTTTGGAAATGGTTTCGGCAAAGATAGCTTTTCATCAAGCCGCAAATACGCGATTTTTTGAGTTTCACACGAAATCCTGAAATAACGCTACCGTCAAGTTGAGTAACTATGAATTTTTTTGCAACTTTGTTTGCACAACAACCACTTTCATTGGTTTGAAGGATGTGTTTTCCCCAAAAACTTATAGTCAAATACATTGATAACTGTATGAACGGAAATATCAAATATTTTAGATTTAGATGTGAAATGAGACATAACAGAAGTTTTGAAGGTACGCGCCATTTTCCTTTCGTAGTATTCAACGAGTGAAGTGTGTGTGCTTCAGTTCCTTTTTGTACTTGGTAGCTAATTTTTAAATTGTATTCCTAAATGTCCGTTAAGACAAGTTCATTTAGTTTAACAGATCTATGTTTTTTGTTTTTTTTTTATTCAAAATACGAGTTCAAAAATTAGATGGCAAACTTATAAAATCTAAAGATGAGGTAGCTCAAGCTTTTGATTCGTTCTTTTCGGAAATCGTCGTACATACTATAGAATCATTAAATTCCTCCCCTTCTCTTGCTATTGATCTCCTAAAGAAAAATTTTAATGTTGGTGGCAGTGTATTTCATTTTCATCATGTTAAACCACAATACACCTTCAAAGCCTTTAAATCTATACATGTTAAAAAAAACTGAAGATCTCTGGGGCATGTCGACTAAAGTGAGTCTGTGAGCTGTACTCAGTAATATTTCTGATTTCTAAGGTATTTTTCCCGATTTGATGAGATACAGCACGGTTATTCATTTATTCAAAAACGGTAAGAAAGTTGATCCTAGCAACCATAGGCCTATTTTAATTCTACCAGCTTTAAGTAAAATATTCAAAAAGGTTATGTTTAGTCAATTACTGTCTTATGTTGGTAAGAATCACATTTTTCACAATATGGGTTTACTAGTGTTAAAAGAGCATTATTTCGCAAATTATTGCTGAATAGTTAATAATCATATTGTTTATATATTTTTAACAACATTAGTGTCAGTTTGTAACTTTTTGCTTAATTGAGACTCATTTCGATCCTGCAGTCAAACTGTATATACAGTTTTGTAGGACTATGTTTATTTAAATATATTGTACCCCCCTTTTGTTAAATTCAAATAAATAAAGAAAATAATATAGAATAATAATAAAAAAAATAGTGATAGATCGACTAGCGATGCGGTAGTAGCGCTGCTAAAACATATATTTGATGCTTGAGAAAGGTCCCAGAACGCTGTTGGGGTATTCCGTGACCTCTCAATAGCATTTGATTGTGTGGACCATATTGCTCTTGTTAGGAAGCTAGAATAATACGGAGTAAATGGCAAGGCGTTGGAACTTGTCTCGTCATATCTTAACGGTAGAATTCAGAAAGTAGAGATAAATGGAATTACTTCCTTGGGTTTTCCGGTAAAAATGAGTGTTCCGCAGGGCTCAATACTTGGACCTTTCTTATTTCTCATTTATATGAATGATCTGCCATTTTTTTAAGGACCTTTGCAAAATAGTATTGTTTGCTGACGACACATCCTTGATTTTTACAACAGACATGACATTAACTATGATAATATGAACGATACCCTTTCAAAGGTAGTTTATTGGTTTAATGTTAACAATTTATTGCTAATGCCAAAAAGACAGTGCGTTAAATTTGAATTACCTAATGTAAAATCGACTAGTCCAATCATAGAAATAAATGGAGAAAAGTTAGACCTTGTTAATAAAGCTGTCTTTTCGGGAGTGACCATAGATAGTAAAGTTAATTGGTTTCCACATATAACTGTCTTAGCCAGCAGATTAAGCTCTACTGCATACGCAGTCCGTAGTATACGTGAGCTTACCGATGTTGCTACTGCTAGACTAGTTTACCTTAGTTACTTCCATAGCAAAATGTCCTACGGGATTTGGGGTAATGCGGCAGATATACAAACCATACTTGTGTTGCAAAAACGAGCGATTCGTACTCTGTACCGTTTAGATTCTCGGGTTTCTCTCAAAGAAAAGTTTTAGGAGACTGGTGTCATGACTGTAGCATTACATACAGTACATTTACTCAAATATTTTGTATGCCCGTAAAAATATACATAATTTCATTAAGAAAGAAGATATCCATAATATTAACTTTAGAACTAAGTCCAAACTCATGGTACCACGATTTTGTTTAACTAAGGTAAACGATTCTTTTGTGGGGAACTGTATACGTTTTTACAATAAGATTCCGGAGAATATATTAAGATTATCATTTCCTAAGTTTAAAATTTACATTAAAACTATTTTAATGGAAAAATCATATTAGAAAATTTAAGAGTATGTTTTAGATAAAGAAGTATGGAAAGACAACAAGAGTCTAGTGTCCACACAATTATGATACAAAGTGTATTCCATAGCGTTTAAGTTTATTTGAAAAGAGCAATCTCTAGAGTTTCTTGCTCATTTTTCTCAGTGAGGTCAGCGTTGTGAACGAGCAGTAGTTTAAAAAGTAGCTTAAAAAATGACGTTTTTAAGTAAAAAAATTTTGCCTATAGAATAAATGACTATTTGACTTTCACTTTGACTTAATTTACTCAACTTCGAACGGCCTCTTAAGCGCAGTTTCCTTAAACAGATTTTTTTTCCAATTCGTCATTTCATTAAATTATTCTAAATTTGGGTATGAACTCATTTGTAATAACCTATTTCGACCACTACATTTTTTTTTTCGTAAAAACCAGAAAATGTGTTGAAAGATATTAACAATTTGTAAACGTATAATCCACAGATCATATAGTGGTATAATCGAACACGTCTTATTTAGACTAACATTTCAAAGAGCAGCTGTCGCGTCACTTTACTTACTGAGATACAATGAAGAGTTACGACCTCCTTGGGCCGTCCTATTTTCATAGACTCATGCCTATGAAAATTTAATATTGCTGTTTATCTTCTTGCAACAAATAGCTACAAGAAGGCTACAAGAATACTGACGTAACCGTTTTCACGTACATTATTTATGAGAACACACGGTTTGTTTAGATTCTTACTGCAATATGTATAACTCGATACAGGCTTGTCTTTTTTTTTAAATTGAAATATTAACCTGCTCAATGTGTTTCAGGACGTGTGTGGACTCACTAGGAACAATGTACATATACGCTAGTATAGATATATTGGTACATGTACATTTATACTATGCAATGGTCCGTAACAATTTGCGGATGAAATTGACAAACTAATGCTGTTTTGCCAATACGATAGATACTTATCGTTGTCTGTTGCGGATATTAAAAAAAGTGTTAGGATAACTTGAATAAATTTTGCTTTTGTTCTCTATTTTAAAATCTTTACAAATGTATATTAACAGGGCAAAATAATATTAAGCATCTGCGTCCGCCATTTTGAATGTTTGACAACCAACTAAATGATGTGCAGCGTCTTCACCGCACATCAGTGAAACGCAGCGTGTGTATGGAACGCCGCATCTAGTACGCTAGTACATAGATATCGTTGATTATAAGGAAAGAATATTATACTCAACGCAGTAGGAGGTTATCTCGGCGAAGACATTTAACAGCTTGTGGTCAATTGACTCTCGGTACTTCGCTCTTGAAAATAGCCCGTTGTACGAGTACTATTGAAATTTATAAAGCAAGTCTTGATTGATGTAAAGAAGTTATTTTTATGCAAGTATTTCACTATATAAAGATCTCTAAATGCATGTACATAGATTGTGGGGTCCAAATACATTAGCGGTCTTAACAACGGTGAACAAATTTTACAGTGTCAACCAGTAAACAGGTTTTTTATAAACGAAACTTTAAGATTTCGTGTTACAAAGGGCTATAAACAAGTTTGAAGATGCAGAGTGAACACACGACTGTAGGGGCATTAAGAGCACTCAACGGCGGCACCGTATCTGCGCCACTTACTTAACTAAGTATAACTATGTTGTAACAAACACATTACTGAGGGGACCCGATACACTTTTTCAGCTTTATGTTACCTTATAACATGTTTACTGGTTTCCGCAAAAACACAAAAGTAGCGAACAGACATAGCTTGAAATAAATGTACATTATAGGCACATATGGCATTTACAACCCTCTGTAATAAATTCTTCATTATACTTAGTATAGTAACACTACTCGTATGTGCTTGAAAAAACCATGGCCCTACTAAAAATGTTGATTGTATAAATTATGTTGGTTATGCGGAAACCAAACGAGCCTAAAAATTAGCTAGTTAAAGTAAATGCCTATTTAGTTAAAGGGTGTTTAATTAAACGATATTATTTTATTGTTTTTCCATTTCCAAATTGAAACATACTGCAATACCTGTTTGTGGACTATACCGACATTGGAACAGTAAGCTAGTGACTGTCACGGCTTTGAAGCATTTCCCATGTTAGATGGAGCTAAACACGGCTAGGGCAAAACCAACATGGTCGCCACACCCTGTGAAGTAATTACCCGCCTAGCCATATACCGTGTTAAAGCGGGCAACACCTCCTTAGGCCCATTTCGGGACATGACCTCCATTAATTCTACATGGTATGATTGTAGCAATCATTTTATCAAGGTCGCCGCGTCTTTTATTTTATTCAAATTGCCCCAGATTTGGCTTTTTATTTAAAGTTTATTTCATGTTAGTTTTAATACATACACTTTTGAATTTAAATTACTTTTGGGGCCTTGAAGTGTTCATGTGGGTTAATACTTTGGTTTCCCAAAGGTGTTCCCGGGATAAATTGATTTTGACAACATGTAGTCAAAATCAATTTATCCCGGGTACATAAATATGTTAATGTACCGTGTTGATAGGTATACCTACATAAAAAGTAGAACAATGTATTGAAATAGCGACTTATTCCGTTATAAAAACTACCATCTCTCCCATCACACATTAATATTCTACCAGTTGAATGTATTATGCATAAAACGTAATTTATTTCTACAATTTATTCTACACTGTTAGGGATGAGCACGGGATGTAAAAACATAAGTAACGCGGTATGCGGCTTACAGGCTTGCGGCGGGAACCACGGGCAATCTGCCCCGGATAAAAGGCTAGGCTAATGTATGCGAATGGTACGGTATTGTGAGGGTGTTATTCTGTGAAAATCTCAGGTATTCGTAACACTTTTTTTTCTGTATTACGAAAACGCAACACAACAGTAATTTATGGCTTTATTTGATACACAAAATAGCAAATAATGAGAGGCGACCTTACCTACGGTAATATATACGATAGCGATCGTAAATTAACACAATAATTGTGATTTATTTAGTTAAATAACTTAAATAAATTAAAAATTTCGTCCAAATCCCATCCCAAATAAACATAAACTTGATCGTAAAGTAAACTTCATAGGTTCTACAAACAGACTAACAATTGGCGGCTACGGTTTTTCGTTTAAATGCTATGTAGGGCGCAAAGGCTCTAACTACGATGGGCTTCGTTTAATCATATTAGTAACGTCTAGTACACAAAGTACTCGCCTGGAGAACCGTGCAAATCACTTATAGGCCATGTGGGCACAGCAGCCCCATTCGAGGTCGGTCTAGTTTCCTTCTTCTTCTTATAGTGACGATGCATTTTTAAAAAAGAGCTATATTTACTTTGAATAATATGCTACCTTGACTCCGCCATCTGTGGCGTATATTTCGAAAATTTTCGTCCTTGGCGCGTAGGCGAATCAAGGATTTCCACAAGGTGGCCCTTAGAACGCAACCTGGAAGTTGCTCTTGAGGGATTATTAAACCAGGTGGTAGAGGGATTTTCTGTTTCCGCAGTGCACACCTAGCGACAGTCGGATGGTCACTTGGCGATGCAAGACATTTTGTGGCTATATACGAAACTTAATAAACAAAAGAGTGTCACTAATTTTGAAAAAAGAATAAATAATGAGTGCGTCACGATAGTAGCCTGTATTATTTTTGAATTGAAAACAGTCAAAAGAGTTTACTTTTTAGCCGCCTCTCGTAGATACTTAGAGGGTGTTGACTGTCTCTTGTTTATGCTTCTACGTGGATCTAATTTTTAACGGACTTCAAAAAAGGAGGAGGTTCTCAATTCGACTGTATGTTTTTTATGTATGTTACGGTTTCATGTATACTCTTGTATTTGTGAACCGATTTTGATGATTCTTTTTGTGTTGGAATGAGGGTACCTCCACAGTGGTCCCATTTAATTTTGAAGAAAATCATCCACCTCTAAGGGTGGCTGTTCACGCATGAAGATTCATTTTTATAAATAGCGCCTAAATTTTATTATAAGGAGCAATTAATTTAATGGTTGATTTTGCTATTCTCCAATTCAAGGCGTTTTTCTCTCTGGATATACTTTGAGTAGTGAGAACCGATTTTTATTATCTCCTGTGTCAAGTCCCGTAAGTGGCCAACTAGGGGATGAATCCGGGTTTGCGCAGTTTCCGGTAACCGATTTCAATAAAACTTGGTAATTATATGTAATTCCACGTACTTTTGAGGACGGTTTTTTTAGTACTCTGTACTGAGATTATATCATTTTTAAATGTTATCTTACTTCGCATCGACGCAGACATCAGTCCCTCTATCATGAAATCAGAGTGACACTTATCGCTAGCGACCACGTAAACTGTTTGTATACTAAATGTTGTTTCTTTATGTGACCGCTGGAGGCGCTGTATAATTTGCAATACAAAATTGTGAAGTAATCTACACGATCGCTAGCGACAACTGTCACAGTAAACTCGTGGTAGAGGCACGGATAAAGACCAGTACGAAAGACAACGGGTTCAGATGCTACGAACCCCGAAATCAATCCAATCAGCGTGTCCAACAAGTCCAGTGACCACTTACATTTCTCCATTGACATTTTCTTATTGGTATCATCAACACATTATCCCCTTTAATAGCCTACCAACCTATTTATAATTACGTATATTCTGTCCTCATTCAATACAATACGAATAATGAATAGTGTTTATCCGGTTAATGTCAAGCGCCAAAGTAATGACGGCTAAAATCGAAAACACTGAAAATAAAGTCTTTTTCTCTTCAGTCCCGTCAATTGAAGACGGGATTTTGAATGTTTTTACAAAAGCTACAAATAATTTGTTTTGAAAGTGTTCTTTTTTTTATTGTATATATTATTAGTATAATATAATGTTTTGAAGTCTCGACTCGATTTGTGATGACGTACCTACAATTTGGTGTTATCACAATTGCAGCAATTTTGTATGTAATGTATTCTTTATCTTTTTAACTAAACCTCACTCTGAGTGTGATATGTGCTGGAAGGACCTTTATTTACATACTCATTCGGCAGCAAACAGAAGTATAGCCGAGTTATATTCGACTAAGTTCAGTGCTATAGTACAGCCGACTGTCATAAGTTTGTTCGGCTGCGAGGTCTCAATAGACTCAATTGCCTCAATTTGCAACAATACCAACTAAATTAGCCGCTTCACGTTGCAATTACAGTCCGCCGTGTAGCCGTGTATTTATTTAATTACGATTTTGAATGGGTTGTTTGGAATATCTACTATTCATACAAAATGTAATCGTGGTGATTTATTTAAGAGGAATTTATCTAGTGCTGCACCATACAAAATAACCTATAAATCCTATTCTGGATAAAACTAAAGGACATTTTGTAAGCACTATCCAAAAACTAATATTTATGTTTTCCGTCAATATAATAAATTTCAAATTCACACAGTTAAAAACACAGTTTAAAAAGCGCATTATTTCCAAATGAGTGCTGTCTCACCTACGCACCAACGTACGCTCGCATCTAGGCCGACAGAGACAACAACAATATTATCAAATATAAGTATGCAACGAACTCAGAAATTTATATTAGGTATCTAGTTAAATAGATTATAATTTCCTTCATAATCGTATTTCATTTTTACATAACATGAAATTATTAAATTACGTTCACATCACACCATTTTACAATGATTATTCATACTGTCTCAGGTAAGGATATTACGTTCGAAAAAACGGTTTTAGCTAAATACGTACGTAATTCCGAGAAACAGATCTGAAACATTTCTGCTATTCAAATTACATATAGCTGTTTAATTTTATAGAGAAATTGATTGATCTTTGATTGGAACGCAAAATATTCAACAAAATTGTATAAGTAAAAAAGCTTTCCACCAGGCAGCTAAACCCCAATATGTTTATTTATTTTATGGCAACATGGAAGGTGTTTATAAAAAAATATGTATAAAAGAAAAAAACAGTAGCATTCGCAATGAGGGCATTGTGTTAATACTGGAAAGCATTTGTTGACTTAATTAAACCGAGAGAGAGCGGATGAAAAGAGGGTTCGCTGTTAAAGAAGAGCCCGCGCGTCGACATTTAAACTGTTAAAACAAATTATGATCCAAATAAAAAACACGACCTTAGCTAGAACACATTTTTCCATTTCGTCACACATCACGTTATGATATGGTTGAATGAAGGGTGGTCTTCATTGAGGTGATTAGTTTTTATGTAACCATTTGCATATTTATATAATTATAATTCTTTATTGCACAAGGAAAAGACACATAACACGTTACAAAGGTCATTATACAAAGGTGAGCTTATCTCTAGAAGAAATCTCTTCCGTGGCGGTTGTGTAAAATTGAAGTCTGCGGACTAATTATTGTACAATAAAATTAAAATCTCGGCGAAGTCGGATGTGGAGCCATTTCAACTTAGTCCGAAATTCAGAGACATGGTCATATTTACCTAAACCGAATATGAAACGGATTGCCAGATTTTAGATAGCCCTTCCAGTTGTTAAGCAGCTCCTCAGTAGCATCCAAATAGCTATTTGCATAGTCGAGAAGTGGGAGTAGTAAAGACAGGGCAAGCATAACCCTGGTATTGAACGGCAAGAAGAATTGAAGTCACTTGAGAAAATGATAGGTAAAGTGCATGCGTCGACTAACCTCATTTACCTGTGGTCCCCAGGACAGTGTATGGTCGATTATCAGGCCCAGGTACTTTATATTGTCAGCATATTGAAGACTTACTCCATCATACGAAACCTTGAGAAGATTATTAAAGTCTAATCTGCAGTACAGTCTATTGCTACCTACGATTATTGCCTGTGATTTCGTCGGGCTTACAAGCAACCAAACTCATCAGCCCAAGGCGTCGCCACAAGAAGATCCTTATAGCTTTAATGGCAGAATGGGTACTGCCTACATCAAAATGTCTATAAATTTGCAAGTCCTCTGCATATAACACATCTGCATCTGAATATAGCAAATCTGAAATGGAGAAGAAATTAATTTAGTGAGCTCTTTTACGAACAGCAAGAAGAGAAGAGGTGAAAGTACACCACCCTGTGGCACTCCAGAAGTTAAAGGACACCATTAAGAATAAATGAATATGAAGAACATTAGCATCAGTATCCCAGGCGAATTAAATAGATACCCAAAATTTAATTTCTATGATAACTCGTCGCATTTTGATCGCTATTATGGACCGCAAGGCTGAATTGGTACCGTCACTCTATGGTACGCATTTATTTCGTAGAGTCCGGAGCTATGAATTACATAGTACAAAATTTTGGTAAGAGTTATTTTTAGGGCAGTTTGTGAAATATTTGAACCATATTTCTCAAGAGAGTTCAGCAGTCACGCGATTCAAACGGAACAATAATTCAGTTTACTTCTATGTTATTAGCAAATAAAATTGAAAAGTTAAGATAAGACTAAGAAGACTAAGAATAAGAGAATCGTTGAGAAAGGCCAACCTATATATCACCAATAATAAGTGTCAAATACTGCTTCACCAGTTATGAAAGTATATTTTGCAGAATTATTCTTTTTTATGATACCAAGTGACGGGAAGAACAAGTCACGCACCTGGTGGAAAGCGACACGCCTGTACATAACAGTTGCAGTACCACTCAGAGCTTTAAATCACAAAGATCTGAGGGGCACTGCCACCGCGAATGTCACCCTGAGACATAAGTTGACAAGTCCCATGTGCCTGTAATTTCACCAGCACCCTTACCGTTCAAAACCAGAACGTAGTAATGGTCACATTACTGCTTGGTGGCAGAAATAGGTAAGGTGGCAGTACCTACTTCCCTGTACGAACACTTTCACAAGGAGCTCTACTGCTACTCAAATGAAAGTTAGAATATGACTTTAGGACGAAAAAGCGCTGTAGCTGGATTGCTGCGAGTAGATATTTCAAGTTTTCTTTCATGATAGACATTAGCAACATCATTTCACTTCACTAATACTACCGGTTAAAATGGAGGAAAAATATCGGTACAAACGTAATCTGTTGTTTTGTTGCAGATAATCTGGGCGGCATGATGTGGCGGCGTGCGCGGACGGATCGAGCGCGTTGACCGTCTCTCCACATGCCGACAACACTCTGCAGTCAGCAGAAAGGTGATGTCATATTTTATCACAAATTTTAAATGTACATAATAATATAATATCTTCAAAGTGTTACGCTAAATTATCCATTATGTTGTAACTTAAGGACCACTCTTTCTAAGAACAAAATTTACAAAGAGTAAACTATGGTACTTCTTTTTTTTTATAATATTAAGTGACGGAACGAACAAGTCATGCGCCTGATGGTAAGCTACACGCCTGTCCATAACAGTTACATGCCACTCAGAGCATTAAATGACAAAGATCTGAAGGGTACTGCCACTCCGGCCGTCACTCTAAGACATAAATAGACAAGTACCATGGGCCTGTAATTTCACCAGCACTTTTACCCTTCAAAACCGGAACACGGTAATGATGACATTATTGCTTGGCAGCAGAAATAGGTAAGGTGGCAGTACAGTACCCCGGAGGAAATCTTTCATGAGCTGGAGGAGCTCTACTGCGATTGGTAGCGGCTCTACCTAATCCCTATACACTTATAATTTACAAATTAAAGTAACTATAAGGTCCAAAGTTCAAACCGAAAAAGCCCTATATGGGCCCTTCTCCATGTTATATATCTACGTATATTTATCCTTTATATTTGTGTAACAATCTATTGTTTCTGTTAACGAGTAAGGGAAACAATGTTCAGTTTGAAAAGATAAGATTAATTAAAGATATTGAAACAATACGTATATAAAGAAAAACAAACTGTGGTGGCGTACTGACAACGACTGACGAAAATCGATCAATTATTAGTACAAAGATCGAACACATAGATAAATTCATGTCAGCCACGGTTTGGCCAGGTCGCTGGTCCAGCCGGATCGAAGGATTTTTTTTTTTTCGTGTTTAACCTTTGTATTAAAAATAATGAAAAACTAGTGGAGTAATTTCACGAAAATAATTAATTATCATAGTATGTATGTTAAGGTTTATTGCACAAACCTTAACATAACAAAAAATCTGAATCGCTCGTTGCTGTAACTGAGTCATTGTTCCAAAACATTCCAAAAACAAATATTATACAAACAAAGAAATACATTTTTTTTACCAAAGCCTGTTTGTACAATTTTATTGAAAAAGTTCCTGCGAAGACACCAAATTCGTAAACTTGATAAAGTGGCTCAATTAGGATGCGCGTGAAACAAAGTACCGACGCTACTGTATTTGTCGTAAAAATACGATCAAGTACGATATCTGGGCATTGATTTAAAAAACTGTTAATTTAATTAATACACTGTACTGTAAGGGTGTGTACCGAAAGCCAGTTGGTAACAGCGGTAGCCACGGTGAGGCAACAGACGCAGGTTTTAATAATTACAACAATATTATTGTAGTAAAAACTTCATGTTATTAAATAAGTGTAATTCAATACATCAAGTACTGTATTGTAACTGTATTTACAATGCTAAACTGACAATTAATTTTCAAATTTCAGTACGCAATTTTAGAAAGCAAGAATATTGTATTACCAGACCGTGTCTGACACAGAATATAAATGAAAATAGAATGTAACAAACAATCACACGACTCACCTGATTCCAAACAAGGGAGTTCCCGGTATTATAAATACCACAAAGTACCACGATAATGAAATTAACTCCGGTGACACTACGCAGAACACCCAGATCAAAATACATCAAAACACATTAAGAGGAGTGTCCCGGGCCACGCGGCGCGGCGGACCTGTTGGGCGTATCGTAGTTTGCTGTTCATTTACATAACATGTTAGATGTGTAGATATAGCTTTTTAATATAAGGAATTTATTGATTTTCACGAAGCCTAACTCTAGTTTTTAGAGATAAAAAAAAATACATAAAGTTAGACTTTTTTGGATGTACATTTTCGGCTTTCAGAGCCCTTTATTTTGTCTGTAAATGATTTACCGGGTAACTAACAAATTATGACCCTAGTTTCTCAATATTGTCTTCGCAATGTCATTGAATTTGATTTTTTTTAATGATGTCAACTTCAGAACTTCGCAATCGCAAGATCTGAGAAGCACTGCCACAGCAGTTCACCGCAGACATAAGTAGACAAGTCCCATGTGCTTGTAATTTCACTAGCACCGTTACCCTCCAAAACCGGAACGCTGTAATGCTGACATTACTGCTTGGTGGTTGTGATAGTAATTCCATGGATAAACTCTTTCACAAAGAGCCCTATAAATATTTTTTTAATAATATCAAGTGGCGAAACGAACAAGTGTGAGAACTTCGCAATCGCAAATTGACAATTTTAGCAGTACTCTTTTCCTTTAAAACAAACGCAGTAATCCTTACATTACTGCTTGGCGGCAGAAGTAGGTATAGTGATATTCCCTTGACGGAACTCCGTCACAAAAAGATTAGACTAATTTACTTCAGTTCGAATATACGCAGAATATGTATTAACATGACATTTAGTCGGTGTAATACATTTAAATAACGAACAATAAACTGGCATATCAACCAATGCTTTTAACGGCAAAAATTAAAAATTATTAGTTTGTGTAAGTAAATCAAATCAGACGTACAAATCGTTAAATACCTCGTATGTGATTTCTATGTAATGTACTTAATTATTATCTCTATTATTTATTATTATTACTCTATTATATAAAAAATGTGGTGTAAAATGTAGTAAACGCAATAATTTTTGTGCTTAGCATTTTAATTAGTTATATTATATCTCTTTCAGATACTATATTACTTTAACAATATATTTGAGCAAGTAGTTTATAATTTTTTCTTCAACAAAAATCAGTAAAAATGAACCATGTGAAAACGCGTATACGAGATTTTAACTCTCAAGCATTGACCAACCAACAAATGGACATCGGGTCTAATACAAAAACCACGAAAAAAATGTCCTAGGTTAACCTATACAAACATAGTAACATGTAACGAAATATAAAAAACTAAAACATTTAATTTAATTTTTTTTAAATTATTAAAATTTAATCGTAACGTCATTGCAGTACTGCCTAATTTTGCTTACAACAATTTAAGCGCCCAAAAACACCGCATTCAGCTTCTACTGGAAACTTAACAAAATGCACCATATTTAGCTTCGACTGAAAATTACTTGAACACAAGAGTAATGGAATAGCCTTTCTCGTAAATATTAATTAATTTTTTTATATATATTATTATGTCGAATGTTGTACAAATTCACTTAAAGGTATAATAAAGAGTTGGGCAGATACATACATACAATTATTACTACAAATGTGAAAATAAGCGTGACTAAAAGAAATGTACCGATATTCTAACTAAACGTAAACTCAAATATCCGTAATTCCGATTTATAACAAAACCATCACGCTTTCGAGTAATTTTGATGTTTTTTAAATAGACAAAATTTTGTAATCTTCGTAAAAACACATTATGAAAATTCGAGCTAATGTTATTTCGGGCAAATGTAATTTCTGACTTCTGATACATAATCCCATGCCGTAAAACGAGTACAACAATATTTTTTTATTTATTGCTAACGTTTATTAAAAAAATCATTTAAAAAATAGAATTAAAATCAAAGCAACTCTACAGTTTCTTTGTTCTAAATATTTCAATAGCTTGTGGTTGAAACAATTGAAAATGACCAAGAAGTTTATATAAGCTTCTTGAAACTGACGTAATGGGTCTTTTTCCATCTTTTGCGCTTACAATGAGTAGAAAAAAGACAGTTAGCTATTTCATTATTTCGTATGCTTTTGTAATTTATATTTACGATTCAATTAAATACTATAAAACTGTAAAAAATAACACTTTTAAATGACAACTATGATAACACAATATATTTGTTTAGTGAAAATATGATACAAAATCCTGTTTTCACACTTTACTGCAGTAATTTTTACAAGTTATTATTGTTGGTACTGCATGATTGACAACCGCGCTATCACTCGAACAAACGAAGACTATTGCGCGATTGACGCTCTGTATGCGATTTTAACGCCTACAGGTGCGGACAGTTTTTAGCACGAACCCGACTTCCATTTATTAGTAGGTCAATGCTCTCAAGGCGACGAATTTAGATTTTTATTCCGTTATGTGACGCGGTTTTTACGTTAAGGAAAATATTATATTCTATTATGACAAATGACTATCTGTAACAATTTATAAATAGAATCTACGTTTGACATGTCTCCCACGGTTAAGTCGGTGTAACATTGGTAACGGTAGGCACATGTTTGGAACGATGAATTTTCTATAAGGCGAGGTGCCGCAGCGTATCCAATTTGTCCCGATGACGGATTAAAGGCTATTTGTACCCTCTCAAAACGATTTATCACAGGATTAACTTTGAACTCGGATCACACGATTATATTTTGATATGAAACCGATAAAAATGCAGCTTCATCTAAAGTTGTTAAAATGTTGACAAAGAATTACAAGGTACTGGTAATACAGGTAATACCTTTTATCATTTTGTACGGAAGTGGAAAGTCGTTGAGAATGCAATAATTTAATCTTGGTTTAACAATGCAGTCATGTCGGCGACAGGAACTTTTAAAATGTCTTTGGGTTTGTTTTGTTACGTTAAGAGAGCACTTAGTGACCAGACGAATAAGTTGTGCGCTTGATAATAAGCTACGCGCCTGTCCATAACAGTTGCAGTGCCACTCAGCTCTTTAAATCACAAAGATCTGAGGCGCACTGCCACTGCGCCCGTTATCCTGAGACACAAGTTGAGAAGTCCCTTCTTCTTCTTAAGGCGCCATCTCCTACCGGAAGTCGGCTATCATTACGGCTATCTGTACTTTACACATTGCACGGAATAAGGATCTTGTGCTTAGGTTGAACCATGTCCAGAGATTCTTAAGCCACAAAGTACGCCTTCTTCCAGGTCGCTTTCCCTTTATCTTCCCTTGCATAATTAGTCGGAATAGGTCGTATTTATCATTGCGTATTATATGACCAAAGTAGTGGAGTTTGCGTTTTAGTGCTCAAGACCTCTAATTTCTTATTCACCATCTGCAATACTCTTTCATTGGACACTATCCGTCCACGATATTTTTTTGACAAGTCCTATGTGCCAGTAATTTCACCAGCACCCTTACCCTTCAAAACCGGAACACAGTACTGCTGACATTACTGCTTGGGGGCAGAAATAGGTAAGGTGGCAGTACTTCCCTGGACGAACTCTTTCGCAAGGAGCACTACTGTTACTTTGTATCTGGTATTGATTAATAACAGAGTCAAGAGCCCATATACTCTCGCTATCCACTAACTCCTCGATATGAATTTCGTAATGGTATAAAGCAAACATTCCGTGTATAGACTCAAAAAATTCCACTAAATATATTGAAGCCTTGATAAAAGTGAACAGAATGACGAAACGTCGACAATTTATATTTTTATAAACTTGTGTTTGTCGTATATAGAAATACTAAAGAGGTACTTACGAAAACGTAAAAATAAATATCATAGTTTTTTATTTAACACAATTAATATTTATACCCTATTGCGATTTAATAACTACCACGCGTTACATGCATAAGCTCATAATAAGCTTTCGTGCCACCACGTAGTGACAAACGATATGTACAAAGTTAAATTGAATGGCAGTAAAATTAAATAATTTTTATATCTTCTTTTCAGTAATTTTTCACTTTAATTTATTTCAAAATTTACTAAGCAGGTATTCCTTTAATAATTTTGGCACTATAGCGTCCTACGGTCACACGATGTATCTAAAGAGCCACGGCGTCATTCAAGAGACATAACACACGGAAGTATTTTTTTATTTTTCTTTTATCCTTTCCCTGTTCAGTTTTACAATTGTTTTAATTGTGTTAGAAAACAGTATTTTCTTTTATGATACTTGACATAGTAATGATCGTTTTCTATACACATATTTACATTATAATATTTTTAAATAAATTATATTTAAAAACGTGGTGTGGATGGAACTACCTATCAGCAGGCTATCACCAAGGTAGACATTAGCTATACACGTGTCCATTTACAAGAACGTATTTATGACATTCAGACAGGCGCTCACGTGGCGGTTGATATGTTTCGAAAAGACAATGTAGCAATAGCAACGTTATATTAGCAGAAAACATGATTCGACTTTACGAGGTTGCGCAGTATGAATGGTGCTACTACCCTATGTAAGTAAAATGGATTATGTGCGGCTAGAAAATGTATAAATCAAAACCGGTGCAAGTAAAGATTGTAGAATTTCAAACAAGGCCTGTCCGTTTCCATCAGTGATTCGCATGCTTCGACTTCATTGACGTCATAACTCCAGAAAGTGGGTCAAATTTTCTATGTGCCTAATGGCAAAAAATATCATTTAGCACGGCCTTGAGACACGCCAGGCTCGCGGACCTGCGCTTTGCATGATTTTATCAATGACCACACATGCATTTGCAAAGAAAACATGTAGCTTAATTTATACTAATTACAAGTGTGCGTCATGAAAAATTTAAATCAATAATCGGTAAAAACATCGGAAAAATAATTAGCGTCCATACTCTACACGTACGTTTGAAATAAACTTCCTTGAAAATAACTCAGACGGTAACATACGATTGCGGACAGAAATGTAATTTACTAGCACGTAATACGGTCAAATATTCCTTGAGAAAAACCTAGAAGTACTAAAATATATCCTTATATTATATTCATGTTCTACACTATCAAAAAAGTACGTTGAAATAAACTTCTAAGTAAAGGTAGTTACAGGATAGAACAAAGGTTTTCCTGCCAGGCTACTTGCACCATACTATGATACTATTCTTTAAAAAAGTTCAAATTATTTAACTTATAATTTTATACACAAATCTTAGGTGATCGCGATTACTACAAATTGGAAATGAAACTGTTTCTTCATAACTAAGATTGCGTATTTAATAATAGATACTTGTTTTTTCAAACAAAGCAAACTGTCAGGCTCCTTGATATTGTAATTTTTTATAATATTCTTTGATAGGTTATATATTCAAGAATATAAAACCTACAAAATTTACTTCTACAACTTGCAGAAATGTAGCTTGTCATTGAGGAGACAAATGTTCATCTTCTCCTGGATGAATTACATTAGAGTTAATATCCTTTCTTTTTCAGTTGACAAATAATTTAATTTACATAATTATGAAATAAATCTTGAAACTGAACTCTGGTACGAAAGCTCTCGTCTCGAGTCGTGGTACTAGTGGAACAAGGCAATATGTTATACATACATTGATAATGTAAGTACATTTAATGATACTGGCTGATGTACAAGTTACACAGGGGGCAAAATTCATTAGCGAGTTCTCCGGTCACGTCTCAATAAAGTGGGATTACCCACAAAGCACCATGCTCATAACAAAGTTAACAATCTCGGATAACAGGATACGATTCTCTGTTTATGAAAAACGACCGGCTATCGACCAAATACTGTTCTACTAAATGGGTACTGGGTACATATGTAAATAGCAAACTAGTTGCACACACATACATATTCACGCCTACCTCTCACTGGGTAGAAATTATGGACGTTTAAACGCATTACTCCCGACATACTTCTCTCTCTTCCAATACTCCAATCAGTCCTTTAATACACGCCCATTTATTCTTGTTACCTTTGGCCTGGGGTTTTTTAAGATCGCCTGTAACTGATCCAAATTTATACGAGGAGGTCGACCTTTGCCCACGTTTCCATCTACATTTGTTTCATGAACATGTGTCTTTATTCTAACATCCATTCTTTTCACATAACCATACCAAAGAAGCATTTTCTTTTCTATTCTATATAGTCACTACATCACCTTTCATGCCACAATGCTCTTTTATTACACTTTTTCTCTTTCTGTCTTTGTCAGTGTATATCACACCCTACTTTCAAACTTCTTCCGCCATATCCAATATTTACTACCATATATCAGGATTGAGAGCAGCTGGCCCGGAGTAATGTATATGCGCCCTTTATCAAAACGATCTGGTTGCTCATAAAGACGCGTAGCCCTCCGTTTATTCCATTCCCTACCTTTAGTTTCTATTCAAGATCATCTTCATACATACTATCCCTTTTTTAATAAAAACTATCTAAATACGGAGCCCAACAAGCACACAAGCTGCTTATATTACTGCTGTATAACCTAACAATTCTATATTAGCTGTTTAAGGGATTTACTATAGCACTCAAGTTCTTCAGTAGCGTATTCAAAAGTAATTAAACATGCGCAAGTCATACAATAGCCGTACAACGCTAAATGTAATCCTAAGAGAGATAAAAATACTAGTTTTAGAGCGATTGTATGGGCATCTGATGTAATGCAGAGTTATAAATACCTTTTATAATACCGTGAGGTCTTATAGAGGGCTTTTGAAGTTAGAAATGTTTGAATGGAGTTATTGGCCTTCTCTAAAGCGCTTTAGATGGTATTACCATATATTTCTAAAGCTTTTATAAATATATTTCTAAGGCTTTTGAAGTTAGAAGTATTTGAATAGAGTTATTAGCTTCCTTTAAAACGCTTTAGGTGGTATGTAGTATGTTTCTAACGTCTGGAGCTGTTAAATAGATTTTACTACAGCCTTAGGAACGCTATATCTACATCAGAGTAATGTATTTCTAAAGTAGCGCTTAGGCCATTATACGTGGGGCGCACTATAAATTTCCAGAATGAATAAGAAAAAATACTATAAATGGTCAGAAATGAATTTATTGTTTCTCAAAATATTCTCCGTTAGCGTTAATGCACTTTTTCATACGAATGAATCAATTTTGAAAACATTTATGCCACTCCTCCGTGACAATCTCTGAAACAAGTTTTTCATAATCTTCGACAGCCTCTTCTCTCACCTTCAAAAATTCATTTGTCTGTCTGGCCGTGTGAGAACTGGCATTATCGTGGTGCAAGATGATACGGCGTTTACGGTTATTTTTACGGAGTTTGTCAATAACTTCCAGCAAACAAATGGTCTTGTACCAATCACTATTCTCCATAGCAACAGTAGCCACGTGTCCAGTTTTATTAAAAAAATTAACAATCATCCGCTTAGAGGCACTTTGCACGCGCGCCACTTTCGTTGGTTTTGGCTCATCTCGAAAGACCCATACGCTCGATTGCTGCTTTGTTTTGGGATCGTAACTATAAATTACGTAACTAAAATTATGTTCCGGTTTTGAAGAGTAAGGGTGCTGGCGCAATTGCAGGCACATGAGACTTGTCAAATACGTAACGTTATCAAGGAAACAGGCGCAGTGGCAGAGTCTCTCAGAACTTTGCGATCTAACCGCTCACGCGATGCGCTCTTCCTACCGTAAAATGGCGGCTATTTGGTTTCGCAAATTAGAAAAGCATTCAGTTTAAATACAAGTTTTTATAAATAAAAATTATTATTCTGCATTGCTAAATAAATACCCTCCGTACTACCAACAAAAACATCTCAAATAAAATGCAGTAATACACCGCAAATCCTGCACTTAAAAGCACTAATGAAATTTTTGGTGTACTTGGATAAATATGTATGATTATATTCCGTTTGAGTGGTTCTAACGTTTACCATGAAATTACTCCTTAAAATATAGTTTATAAACATTTATATTCAGGGTAAACTTAAAAAACGCTACTTACGGTATGTTTTCAATAAATAAACACCGAAATCACCAGCTCAAACAATAACACACACGATTGTCGTGACGTATTTTTGAAGTTGTTTATTTTTTTTAAATGACAGACCCAGGCATTAAAAACTTTATGGTTTGCTAGAGTAGTTACCGAAATAGCAATTAATATTAGTTATTTTACCTGTTATAACTTCGATATCCGATAAATCGGTATAAAATCATCACCGGTACCTCTAGGTGTGGTATGCGTCTACTGCTGCATGTATCGCGTGAGCGGTTAAAACTCTGAGTGGCACTGCAACTGATTGCAGTTCATTTTTTTTGCTGCGCCTGTCCATTGGGACAGGCGCAGGTGTGTCGCTTTCCACCAGGCGCACGACTTGTTCGTCTCGTCACTTCGTATTATAAAAAACTGCATACGAGACAAAACCTCTAACGGAGAATTTGAATACGAAACTACCGTGTCGTATCTTGTTCGCAACGCAATAGACATAAACTTAATTGTACCATGTACAATTCGCTTCCATTTGGTTCCGCGGTAATGCAAATTGGGCTTTAGGGTACTGGTTTTTTAATATCTATATAAAATGTTCGATTGGCTTTGATAAAATTATTTTGAAATGTTGGTATTATTGAATATTCACAAACCGCGGCTCTCGATATTAGCTTGTAATGGTTTAGTTACTGACTATCATTGTTTTTGAATAGTTGATGATGTAGTGTTCAGTGTTTTATTTATTTAGTACACCTCATGTATGTACATACAAGCTGCATGTGTCCAGGGCGGATATAAGCCTGCAATTCAATCTATGGTGAATTTAAAATTCTATTTTTATACGAAATGTAGGTAAATGTTATTTTTTGTACTAAAGTGTTATAACAATTCAAAACAGCGATCACGGAGATTGTTTCACCGCAATCGCAATATGCATAACATGTACATAGTAATGCAGTTGACTGTATTTGGATTTTTTTTATGGCACCAAGTGACGGGAGGTGACAATTCGTGCGCCTTGTGGTAAGCGACATGTCCATAACAGTTTGCAGTACCACTCAATTTATGTGCAAATTGAATTTGAAATTTACCGTGAACTTTTCGGTGAAGGAAAACATCGTGATGACCCCTGCACGTCGAAAAAGGAAGAGTTGTGATCTCGGAAAACACGTTAAATCTCCAAACTGCATTGAGCCCAAAGCCCTCGCCTGAGAGGAGACCCATGCCAAACAGTGGAACATGTAAATGGTTTGATGATGATGATGATGTAGCAACGGGACGAACAAGTCATAAGCCCGGAGGTAAGCGACACGCCTGCACAGGCAACACAAATTTTATGCCCAAGCCCGACGAAAACAGAGGTATGTAATCAACGTTGCGGCTCCATTGCATAACTTCCAACTCTTACACCTAAATCAAGAAAATGTGAGCAACTGGAATCTAGAAAAGGCTAACTTTTCTAGCCCTCGTTTTTAGTGCACGTACGTGACTTGTATGGCGAGCACGTTTCCGGCGCTTGACAAAGAAGTCTTTCAAAATGGCGACAAAATGTACAATGTCGTCTACAGAAAACATGGTGAGACTCATATTCGAGTCTATATCATGTGGCGTAACATTTTGAGTAAACTTGATATGTTGGTTTATTTTATTGCTAAAAATTGTTATGCGTATTATTTTACAGACTTTAATATCACGTAGCCTCGTAGTGCTGGTATAAAAGTACAGTTAATTAATTTATTATATGCATAGAAGGACAAATGTGATAGGGCACCATAGCTGTTCTTTTATAATTAAGTAACCTACCTACACTGGGTTATTGTTAAAACTAACTAACAATCTCGCAGGACTGTACTAACATCTTAAACAACACTCTTGTTTCATGTCTTTTTACAAAAAAGATAATAAATTTACTACTGACACTTTTTACATCTGTATTTCATAATAAAGTAAGTTCAAACGTGCAAGCGTCTGCTCCGTGACTACTAGCCACTCCCCAACCCCGGTCGCAGAGTTATTACCGTACCTATATAGTGGTCTATTTAAATATATTTATTTTTGTATACAGATAAAAACAAATTGATTTCAATATAACTTAATCTAATACAATACAATTAAAAGATATGTAAATAAAACTATTATAGTATTAAAATAAGCATTAAGAAGGGAATCTAAATTCTTCATAGTAAAGCTATACATTTTTTATTTTAATATTAAAACCTAATGTGTAATTGCGATGCCTAAACAAAGTAAATGTGTACATGTATTTTAGATATCTTTTTGGGCAAATTTCTTTAATTACAGCTTAAAAAGAGATTTTCTACATTTAACAATAAAATAATTAGTAAATGATTATCACTAGTAACAGGTTTCTTACCACGGTATAACTTCTTTTTATTTTCCCGATATTTCGGAACGGTTGCACGCTCCATGGTCACGGGTTGACTGGACGGCGGCGACCGTGGTAAGAAACCTGTTACTAGTGATAATCATTTAGTGAATAACCACGAAAGTCTTAAAATCTAAATAATTAGTAGTTATAAATTAATAGCTATATAAAAATAATTACGAAACAACTTCCAGCGAGCCCTCTGTTTCATTGTAAGTTTTACAATTTAACGTTCTTTTTACATTCTATTTTATTCATGGCGAAATAATGCAAAGTACAATTTAATTTAAAATAAAAGAATATACCAAGGAAGCAAAAGAATCTATGCGAGTGTGCTGTGCGGAGTTGTGAACGAGATGAAAAGGAATCGAGTCCTTTGTGGTAGGTTAAAGTAACGGAATTCAAATATGAAAGTAAAATGTGATGAATCATTAAAGTCCCATGACTAATGATTCATCAGATTTTACTTTGTTCCATAACAAAAGTTGATGTTTATGATGTTGGTAATATAGTCCAGTGAGGTTACATTATCTTATTATCTTTTATGTATTAGTATTTTACAAAAAAACAATGTATTTTGTAGACATGGCGTGTATGTTTAACGTATAAGTACTGTAATAGACCGAAGGCCATATTCCTCTGTATTGATAATATCATTGCCGGGGGCTCATACTACATTTGCTTACGTCATAAACCGAAAAGAATAGTTCAATACCTGTGTATGGAAATAAACATCGGACTACAATTTGGAATAAAAAGATTAAGCGAATACCATCTAAACCTCTATCTTTATGAATCATGCCATTTTCACTTCGCATTTTAATAACACCTACGTCTGTTGGCCATTTCGTATAACAACGAAACATTAGCGAGCGAATGAGTATACTCGTATACATTTTTCGACTGTTATTTCCGTAGTGAAACTAATGCGGAGGGTTTCTCTGCAGCTATACTTAGCGGATATTAGATATTTTTGTTTAGAAAATAAAAGGCCACTTTTGCTTTTCCAGCTTTCCTATCTTTTATGTATTAAATGTACTGGTATTGCCAAAAGCACACCCTTTCAGGATATCAGATGATAAATACTTTGCCAATGTAAGAGCATTCTTAATATGATTGAACAAATATCTTAGATATGATGTAAGGCAACAGAGTTGGGCAAAATGTATTAAGTTACAAACTATATTTTGCATAATTATAACTATTTAATAAAAAATCGACCTCAGAAGTTTGTGGAACCTTTAAATAAATAACGCACACACTCAGCATAGCCCCGCACTAGGGAAACCCTGTGTCGCGGGTGCCATGGACACACACATAGACAACCACAAATTACACCCAAACTCACGAGAGAAATAATTGTAGGCCATACAAATATTTCTCCCGGCCCGGGAATCGAACCTGGGACCTCTGCGTGGCAGTCCTGTAACCAAAAAGTCATGGTAACCGTTCGGCCACGGAGGCAGTTAACCGCAACTATTTGCCAAGTTTTATTAAAATAGGTTAACGGAAAGTGGGTGATATCCAACAAACAAGATTCATCCCCTCATTTGTCACCTATTGAGTACCGCCTCCTTTAATTTTAAATGGGTTAATAAAGGGAAATCTACAGATTACAGTTTTTAGTTTTACAGCAGTTTATAGTTTTCATGGAAAGCAAAACAAAACAACATTATAGTACATATATATTACTTAGTTCTCTTATAATTAATTACTAGCCATGGAAATTTGTATTCGGATGCATTCGGAAATCCGAAGTTTGCTGAGAAATATTATATACACACGCAAAATAGGCACCTTGACGTCGAGTTGCGGACACCAGCCCGTTACACCAAGAACCAAGTACCAATGTTTATATTAAGAAAATATTTATTATTATTATTTTGGATATCTACTTTAGACTCTATCTATTATTAAGTATTATTATTATTATAATACCTTATAGCGTCCTTTACAACACCCATGGTCTTCTTACAATTTTGCCGGTTCCAATTCAAACAACATTAACATAATGTAAATAACATTTTTTTTTTCCACAACAGCAACTTGTCCATTCGTGCTAAAGGGGACAATACAGCTACTGAGTCATAAATAAACAACCAAGGTGTACACCAGTTACATCAACCCTATAGTGTATGGTATGTTAATAGTGGTCCATTAACATACACCCTTTCTAACAAAAAAGAATCATCGAAATCGGTTTTTTTATAATATCAAGTGACGGGACGAACAAGTCGTGCGCCTGATGGTAAGCTACATGCAACAAGTCCCATGTGCCTGTAATTTCGCCAGCTAAGAGTGCTGGCGAAATACATAGGACTAGTCAACTTATGTCCCAAGGTGACGGGTGCAGTGGCAGTGCCTCTCAAATCTTTGCGATTTAAAGCTCTGAGTGCCATTGCAACTGTTATGGACAAGCGTGTAGCTTATCATCAGGCGCACTTGTTCGTCCCGTCACTTGATATTATGAAAAAAAATCTATGTCACCAAAAAATCCTGCTATCCACGAACATCGAACAGAGGTCGCTGTATATTATGACTTTATCAATTCCACTAGACACTACGACCAATAATCTTGTAGGATTATACATTACATGCTACACATTGTATCCTTTACTATTTCTATTAATCATAAACGCAAACAATGAGTGTGCTGAAAACTTCTGTCGTATTTACTAGTAAGCTAATCGACTGTATTGTTGCAGATGTCCTAATATGGGTTGGCCATGCGTGGTAGCACGCGTCCTCGCCTGCCTCCTCATGCTCAGCAGAGCATCTGCTCTTACATCCGACATGTAAGTATTTATAGTAAATATACCAACTAGCCAAATTGATAGATCCAGTCTGTTAGACTCAGGCCAAACACAAAGGCTGGCAGCTACCTAGTCCAAAATATAACCATAAGAACGAAGAAACGCGTATTCTAATGGGAAACCACAGTATTTATTAACGTAGCCTTTTGTACCTTCATAAATAAAACCCTTTTTGTGGTAGACCTGGCATGGCAACCAACGCTAGCTTGAGTCAAGTCAGATCGAAGAATTTTTTTTGTCGCTGCGCGATATTTGTGTGTTAATGACAATAATTACTAACTAGTGGTGTATTTTTATAAAAAATATATATATCATGATAATTAAACATCATGATATTTAATAAATATGTAGAAGTTGCAATTGATACAGCGACATCTCTTGTCAGCTTTTAGTAGTTGTAAAGGCACCTGGCCGAGTGAAGAAACTTTATAAGTTTCTCACAGATGGCGCTGACGACACAAAAATCTGTAAAACGTTATTATTATTATTATTAAAATGAAAGTTTGCTCTACGCTAAATATTACTACAAATTTATTAGTCGTGTATCGGATACCGAGAAATTTATGAAATAATAATAATGATAGGAAACTCAACATACTTGCTTGGTCACTGCATTATGTCGCAATTAAATCGACTTTAATATCAAACGTAAGAAATAAATCTCTAAAGATTGCACGTAAACTAATGTACGTTACGGAATAATTATTATTTAGCATAAAGAGCAAACTTTGAGCTGATGGCCTTCACAACTGACAGTAGTTAGCGACTCAGTATTTTTACACGTGATGTGATACTTTATTACGACTACGCTAATATACATCTTTTTGAATACCCACATTTTGAAAATTGAGTTTCGAACATTACATTGTATGGACGGGCCCCAGTGTGGAGCCATGGCCCCGGCATGGCATGGCAACAGACGCTTGTTCGAGTCCAGTCAGATCGAAGGTTGTCTAGCACATTACGAAATATACATTATTATTATTATAAGGAATTTTTATTTGTGTTCTTCGATCTTTGTGTCAACAATAAAACGATTTTTATTTAATGTAGTACTTGTATCACAAATAACACAATTATGTAAGCATACAGGATGGGTAGCAAATAGGTTTTTATAACGAGTTTTTACTTTTTTATAATTACAATTAAATAATTTAGATCCTTCACACAAATCGTCGTAGACGTCGCGCATTTTATAAAACAGAAAAGGAAACGAAAGTATTCCAATAGCAGATCACATGTAAGTTCCTTTAGAATTTAAATAACCGTCAGTAAAAATATTGCATTGTTTTAAGTAACTAAGCAAAATAACCAAAAGCTGTCGTCTATTATGGCAAACATGATAACGTACCTACATTACGCGAAACTAGCAATCAGAGAAGGCTACGAGAGAAACGCCCGTCTCTCGCATTCGGCTGTTTATTAACTTAACTCACTGAAAGCGATTGCTAATTGCTAAGTGAATTTAAAATTCATTTGAGTTATGTTCTGCAGCTCAGTTTTCGGGACCTTTATGTACTCTACAAATATTTGAATGAGCAACTTTCAACTTTCTCTTCTACTAGCACAACTGAAGACAAAATGTTTATTGATCAAAAATTGCATACAATTCTTAAGGCTTCGCGATTATTACACATAAGAAATGAAACCATTTATTCGAATATAAATCGCGTATAATTTTTCTTTACAAAACAACTTTTCGGCCACTTTCCAAGTCCCATAGTTACGGCTAACAGAAACATTAAAAAATAATGTCAGAATCACCAATGAATTCGTTTTTTCTGTAAAATTACAACTTTTCCGGGGAGAAGTTGAAAGATTATACGAATTATATTAGTCGGCGACATTTTTATGCTTACCGAATACGAGAATCGTAAAATTACAAATACGCATAATTTGTTTTATGTAGTAAGTTTATTTCCATAACTTTCGTGTGATAAACTCTTTTGACGTACGATCACATGCGGCTGTATTATTCCATGGATACGACTTGCTGGACATATCAGCGACTAAGAATTAAAAAACAGACCGGAATAATTATATAATGTCGTTACTTAGCCCAAAAAGATCTTGATAAACCCTATAAATAGGTTGTTATCTACTAAACCGGAATACACAGGCATTCTGCCACATAGATAACAAGCACATCTTTTGTATCTTTCCAACATAAATATTACATAAAGAGTCTCCAACAAAGCGAGCCTTCTTTATTTCAAACACAATACAGCTAAGGGCTCTCAACGTTTCACCCAAAATTGCATGTCTACCTCGCATGTTTCAATCTATATCTATTGCTGAAGCAATTGAATAGACATTAGCCTGCATTCCAAATAATACGTCTGTTGAAATTTTCCAGTATCTATTATGATAATGAACTTTGAATATTGATTATTGACGTCTATATTTTATACGAGCGTTATTTCTTATGTTATCGTTCATAACTAACACCAAAAGTAAAGTAAACTTTAAAGGACATGTTTATTGCAGTAGATAACACATTAGACATAAATAGCGACATATCGCGTGGAGGCTCTTAACTCGGTTGAACACAGATCGAGGAGACTTATTTACCGCGATAAGCTCGAAATCTAAACTTCATAGTTTTGCATATACTTCGGTGGCCATGATCTTCATTAGCTTACACGTCCCGTTCGCGTTTAACATCGGATATCCACGCTTATAGAGCGATTTCATCTTTACTTGGTTGACATTTGCTTCAAGCGTACTAAGTTCTTTTCATCATCATTTATTATGCACACAGTCCAGGAATGGAATTCCTTGCCTACGACTGTGTTTCTGAACACATACAATCCGACCATCGAGGTGGTCCCATTTTCACCAACTCAGAATCAGATGAGGGGATTCCATGGAAATCGAGCGAAATCTCAAATTTTATAGGCATATACAGCGTATTCAACGATTTCTCTGTAAATTGTGGGCCGATTTTGAAAATTCTGTTTTTACTGTATAATAAGTACAAAACAATAAATAAAATCTGCATGCATACCTTTATTTTTCCCACCACCAAGCAAAGAAAATAATAAAAAGAAATAATCAAAATCTATCCACTAAATAAGTTTAAGTATAAGAAATTGGTCGTTGGTTAACTCACTTACCCACTCACACTCTCACTCACATACGCATACACCAATGCAATGCGTGGATACTTTTGGTTTTCCTAACTTAAATTTGGATTCTGTATCATTCACTTTTTCTTTTTTACCACATTTACTGGAGATGTTTAGTGCCAGTAAAGTTTCTTGTGAAAAAGTTCGTAAGTATTGCCTCCTTACCTATTTCTACCGCCAAACAGTGATATGAGCATTACTGCGTTTCGGTTTTGATGAGTAAGGGTTGCTGGTGAAATTACAGGCACGTGGGACTTGTCAACTTATGTCTCAATATGACAGGCGCAGTGGCAGCGCCCCTCAGATCTTTGAAAAAAAAAAGAAAGATGGAGACCTAGTGATTTAAATCACGTGGTCTCCTAAGTTAGGCCGCCAACAACTAATTTGTATAATTCCTAAATCCAAGACTCTGTTTTTATTATGTGGAGGAAATAAAAAAAAAAATGTTAATGTAACTGAATATTAATTTTACTACGTTTCTTCAACAAATATTTGGTTTACATTCGTCATTGTGGATGCGATATCTCACTAACCTTTCATATTAAAATTTATACAAGAAGTAAGGGATGTAACAAAACCAGGTAAAATTATTTTATTAACAATTAGAACTCACTTTACAAAATTCATGGTAAGTATAATGCCAAGAGTGAATATTTCCATAATTTAACGTGACAATTATGGCCAGACCGTTAAGAAAAATCATAATCCACGCGGTTTTACGGTGTCTTTCTTAGACCACCATCATGTCTTTTTAGGACGCCATCTAGTTAGCTTAACATGAACTGCTTGAAAGCAACTTATTACACTACCACTACTACTTACTTACTACTACTATGCCACAAAAACTCGAAAATTGAGATTTTACTGCCAAATTATACCTTGACGTCTCGTCTACACTTTACAAACATAAACTAAGTGTATATAGATTTTAAGACTTTCGTGGTTATTCACTAAATGATTATCACTAGTATCGGGTTTCTTACCACGGTATGACTTCTTTATATTTTCCCGATATTTCGGAACGGTTGCACGCTCCATGGTCACGGGTTGACTGGGT
>NW_020653854.1:17872096-17918860 GCF_003589595.1 Hyposmocoma kahamanoa
ATAAAACCAGAAATTCGTTTGACGCCGCCTCTTGTTGCTAAGAACTTAAGAATTTTTCTGTGGCGTTTTGCGCCTCTCTTACCGAGTCCTTTCCCGCCTTTTCCATTTGTTTTACGTAAAGTGAGCTATAATTATTAACACAAAAATTTGTAACTGAGTCAACCCGTGACCATGGAGCGTGCAACCGTTCCGAAATATCGGGAAAATATAAAGAAGTCATACCGTGGTAAGAAACCCGATACTAGTGATAATCATTTAATAAACTAAGTGATTTGAAACCTTCAAATCCAAACCAAAAAACCATATTGGTTGACACGTTATTGTTTATCAGTAGGGCTCGGATAAATATGCAGTATAAACATAAAGTACAAAATATGTAAATACAATATAGGCAAAAAATTAAAATATTGAAAAAATATGGAGATAAAAAAACCAACTGTTTTCACATAGCCTGCGCTTTATTTAAAAAAAATCAAAATTTATTCCACTTCAATCTGTTATCGTTACTGTTATTGTTACAATACGCAATTACATTGTTTTTTAATTTTCAAAATTAAAATTCTGTTTGTTCGGTCAGAACAAAGCTTTGTAAACTGACCTTTCGACGTCACATGATGAGACTGGAGCAAACTTAAATTTGCACAAGTCCGCCAGTGAGTAGGTCATGTCAAGGTTGTCTTCTAATCTTCCGCACAGTACACAGTTAATTTTTTTAGCCGAAAACTTTATTTTTTTCAAATACCTACATCTTTTAATTAAATAAAATATCACGTAATATTGGAAATATGCATTATTGCTAGTTTCGTGTAAAAATGTGGTCTAAACCTGTAAATATGGAAAATAAAAGTCACTTTTTTATTCTAAGCATCATTATTTATGTAGGAAACAAATTAAGGAACGTCAATTATTGAAATCAAAGTTATGTATAATTACTTATTAATCCGGGCCCTACTTATCACTGTAAATACGTAAGTAGTAGAATAATATATATTTAGGAGTAACCGCAGAAAAAATTAAAGAATTTCACGGAAATACAAATGTGTATTTTAACTAGTATACATAGAATTCAATTAATAAATCAGGTCAGTTATCTTAAAGGCCAGAAACTATTTCTACAATCTACATCTCTCCGTAGTAGAGAATCATCCGAAATTAATTAAACTAGTAAACAAGATAAGCCTTTGATTGAGGCAGTGGTTTGGGTCACGGTCGCATCACAAGCACCGTTTAGTGACAGCTACTAATCGCCAGCTTACGCTACGTCTTGGGGCTCAAAAGAATAAATTTATTTCCCTAATCATTCGTAACTTTGACCAATTAATATAATAAAGTACAGTAAGTTACATACCTTTCTTTACTGCGACGGTACCTACTGTCGAGACGCGGAATGATTAACGAGTCTTCATACTGGATACTCAAAATATAATATATTAAAATACAAATGTTCTTCATTGCACTCTAAAAAACATACTAAGTATACATATACTTTCTATGAAAAAACAAAAGTCAAGTACATACAGGCAATCTCCGGGTCACAGGATACATTTAAAGATAATAATGAACTGAGTGCGTCGAGCGCACTAAATACGAATTTAATATACTTACAAAAACTGTTATAATTTACTGAACCGCGGAAGATAGAAAATAGAAATGGGTGTATAACAATAACAATAATAATAACACATAATATTAAAAACAGAGTAAGAATAGGAAAAAAGATCAATTAGAGTATAAGCTAATGAGGTTTGAGTAATTGCTGCTGCTGAAATTACAGGCACATGGGACTTGTCAACTTATGTCTCAGGGTGATGAGCATAATGGTATAGTGCCCCTCAGAACTTTGCAATTTAAGGATCTGAGCGGCACTGTAACTGTTATGGACAGGCGTGTAGCTTACCATCAGGCGCATGACTTGTTCGTTCCGTCACTTGATGTAATAAAAAAAAGTAAAGTTCTGAAAGACTCAACAGAATTAGCGCATCTGATCGACTGAGGAAATATTATATTCATAATTATTTGCTTACTAATAATAAATACGCTATAATAACTAATAATTATTAATAACTAATAATTATATACTACAGTGGTGTATTACAATAAGGTGATGATGTCACAATGACGTCATTCGCAACAAATTGACTGTATAGAAAAAGATACATAAAAAGTAAACAAACAGCTGTTACGGTCAGCTGTCCAATGGAAGAAAATTACAAGATTAAAAACGATATACGATCTCTACAACAACAGTCAGGTGTTTCGTGACGTTGATATTGTTGATATCATAATACATACTAGGTCAGAATAATATCAGGAATTGGAGCAATTAAGTATTTATTATAAACGCAATAATCACTAGCATTTCATTTTATATTAGTTTTTTTTATATAATCGTCGCTGACAGCGTAGTGTTTATTTGTAAACAAGCCCTGTAACAGGTGATGAAAAAGTATATACTTAAATTTATTGTGACATTCAAGTTCTCGTTGTAATTTTTGGGAAGGAAAACTGTCCCACTCTCACTAAATGACTTTCGCTTAGAGTGCCACCCTTATAAGTTCCGACTGGGTGACAATCAGTAAATACACAGATAGAAACAGGGGGATTTGCAACCCCTTAACAACAATGTTATCACTTCTTAACTGTTATCCCTTAAGGATCCCTATTAAAATGTTTACGCTGTATTAAGTTTATTTTATACTGTATAAATTAACCATTAAATTATGGCTTATGATATTTTTTTTCTGTTTTAAGTATAGCACCAACCTTTTGTTTTTTTTTTCTCTTTGACCCAATGGTTGACTGGTAGAGAATGCCTTATGATATTAAGTCCACCATTTGTACATCAATGTATTGTGCAAAAGATTTAATAAATAAATAAATCCCTGGTAGAAAGAGACAACAGACTACTAATCGAAGGCTAATAATAAAGACAAATCTATAAACGTTTTAAATAGTTAAAATGCTTTTCATATTATAACTATGTTTATGTAAATTAAATCTGTATTTAATTGATATTCAATTATTTTTTGTGAAATTACTGCACTAGTTTATCATAATTATTATATTATTATGTTTATGTAATTAAAATATCATCATAATAAAAATTGGAGGAAATAAGAAAATAACGCAGTCAATAAAATTATCATGTAACTTTTGTAACTTCTGAATGCTGAACATATATTGTAGGTCCGCAAGAAAGGAATTTTTCGCCTCTTTATCTAAAATATCAAACAAAAAGTAAACAATGTTATTTTAATTTTTTATTGAATTGATATTAAATTATTTTTTGTGAAATTAATCCACTAGTTTGTTACAATTATTAATACAAAGATCGAACACAGAAAAAATTCCTTCGATCCGGCCGGATTCGAACCGAGACGTTTTCAAGCTTACCGTGCCAGACGCTATACCAACTAAGCCACGGAACGAATCAGCGGACCTCACGAATTTTTCTGTGCTTGCGTCGTGCCTTTGTATTTGGTTTTTCAAACGACTTTTTAATCGTTGAAAAACCGTTTATTTAAGTGTTTTAAAAACGTTTATTTAAGTGTTCGAGTAAATTATCGTGAAATATTTGAATAATATTTGAGGGTACCACACTCGATTTTTAAATATTACTTCATTAAATAATAAAATTGCCGCCGAAATTAGGTAGACAAAATTAACATGAAAATTACTCAAGTATCTTTGTCTATTCATAAAATTACACGCCGTAAACATATTTGAACACTTATTGTACAACAAAATTGATTTAAAATGCAATATCTCAGTATTCCTGATGATAAGTACGCTGATTATTTCTTTACGTCAAATTTCTAAGAATACTACGTAATCAACACATTTTTATATTCTTTTGTATCAGCACTTGCATGAATTATCCCTTCTATTCATGTAATACTACATCAGGGGCTGGGAAGTAGCGGGGTAACACCACGGCATCGGCAGGGCGAACGGGAGGCGGCGAAGTGGATGTAACACGGTGGCCGGCACGCGTCCGGCGATCCGTGAAGTTCGTTCCATTTATACCCACCTGCTCACAATGGAAAATGCCTACTAAATTAGCAGGCATATACGGCATTTAGGTTCTGCAACATTCAATATCCTAATAAAAGAGTTTAGTCGCAACTTATTTATGATTTACTTTACTTTACTTACTTATGATACACTCGATGTGTGCCGGCCATTCTCACATTCCACCGAATTTCTCAGCCTAATTACCGTAGCCATTTCGGTATCCTTGGCCTAATTACCGTAGCCAATGCTTTTTCTCGCTTATTATACCCAATAACGTTGAAATACGAAAACTTTAAGCTAAACTATCGATATGTCTAAATGGCATTAGAATAGACAAAGTAGTTTTCGAGTTATTAAGACACAAATATTTTATGGAAACGGTAATTATATCTAATTATAATAATAAATACGGTAATTAGAAAGTTCAGACATTTTTAGTAATCAGGCTAAGAACGCCGAATGTGGGAATGGCCGGTCTAAAGAAAAGTTGAAATTGTCTATAATATAAAGATGATTCCCAAAGTGGTCGATACTGACCACTACAGGATATATTGAGAATATCGATTGTGGTTTTTATTCGAATTCAAAAAGTCATAACATAAGAATTCGTAGATTGCACACACAAGCAGGATCTTTTAATGAGATAAGTAGACACAATCTTATCACGATGTGGGCGACAAACTTATACGTTTGTCTAGTACAATGATTTCCCAAGTGGTCTACACCGAACTCCAGGGGTTTACTCAAACCAACAAGGAGTCCATGTCCAAAAAAACCGGGAATGCGTGAGAAGTACATCCACGAGGGTAGTACCCATTTCAGCAGGTCGTGTGACCGAAATATTTGGCAAATACATAATATCTATAATACATAATATAATATATAGTAGATAGCCCCGGCATGGCGAGATCGCTGGTTCGAGTCCAGCCGGATCGAAGGAACTTTTCTTTGTATCAATAATAAAAACAAACTAGTGGAGTATTTTCATAAAAATATCTGAATCATAGTTGGAAAAAAAACATCGTAATATTCAATGAAACAAATATGGCAAATATATAATACTGTCTTATAATACATCTATAATTACCTATGAAATACTTAACTTTTTTACAACAAACAAGCTATTCAGTTAGATGTATAAAACTTAACATCAATTCTTTTTTTATAAGTTTCTCACTAGCACTGCGTCAGATGTCACATATTTGAAATGATTAATTCGTAAAAATATCAAATATTAGAAAGGAAATTTATTGTTTTAAGGAGATATATGGTCTACCAGACAAAAAAGTTTGGAAACCTCTGGTCTATAAAGTAATTTATTTAGAATTAGGAAGACATTTACGCAAATAGTACAGTATAGTCATTGACTTACAATTATATGGACGTCGGGTCCGCGCTAAAAAGTGTCCGCACTTGTAAGGCGCTAAAATCGTATACAGAGCGCGACACTCCGCTTTAGTCTTCATTTGTTCTACTGACAGCGCGATACTGCGATGACATTACAATTTAAATTTCGAATAGGTTGACTTGGGACATTTTTTTCGTGGTTTTCGTATTAGACCCGTCGTCCATTTATTTGTAAGTCAATGAGTATAGTGTACAATTTGTACAGTATGCAGCAATGTGCAGTATATACCTGCAATGAAATAATATCATTGAATGTTTATCACTAATTACAGGTTTCTTACCACAATATGAGTTCTTTTTATTTTCCCGATATTTAGGAACGCATCCACGCTCCATAGTCAACAATAATCATTTAGTGAATAACTAGAACGCCTTAAAATCTATATCACTGGATGTTTTTCTGAATAACAATTTGATTGGACGATGCATCAATTAAACTCTCTGATGACGTTCAGCATTGAGATGCAATGTTTATTGGCAATTTCGCTGAATTTGATCAAATTGAACCATCCATTTTGTTTAACCATTCCACCGATTGTAACTTTTATTTTAAGGCCTCTCTATGCAGTTTCATTTCGAGTAAAAGAGCTTAATTGGGCTGACTACAAATATTTCAATTGAATCAGCAGTATATTTTAATCTTTTTGTTATTAAGCTCCAATAACATAGAGTAACTATATTTAGGAATGTTTCATACTCTCTGCTGTGTTTTTGTATTGCAGTAATATTAACTTACGATAATAAATGACGATCACCCGCGAAAAAATATCAGAAAATTAAGCGTTTTGTTTAATGATACAACGCACAGGATGAACAAGTCGTGGGTCTGGTAGTAAGCGCCACGCCTGTCCATAACAGTTGCAATGCCACTCAGAGATTAAATCGCAAAAATCTGAAAGATACTGCCACTGCACCTGTCACCAAAAGACATACGTTAACAAGGTCAAATTTCTGTAACTTCACTGTAAGTCCTGTAACTTCACCAGCACCCTTAACTTTAGCCTTCAAAACCGAAACGCAGTAATGCGCACAATAGGCGACAGAAATAGGTAAATCACAAAGCACTCTACTGCTACTATTGAAGAAAAATTACTGTATATCTGGTATTATGGCTAATGAGATGCCTTAGCCTGTCCCGAAGGTCGAAAAATTTTACTATCTACTACTAAACGTTCTGGTACAATATTAAGTAACCATTGCTTCATAGTATAGTTACAAGCCTGTAATTTGTCGTACCTTCATCTTCGCTTCCATTTTGCATTGAATCTACATCAAAGGCCTGCTCTATTCATGCACCCGGCATGGCATTGTAGTCACAATTGATTCAGTCGAATCAGCTTGCAAAGAGACAAACAACTTTTGTCTCTATCTACTAGTTACATTAACTTGGTTGTGAGAAAATACCCGTAGTTACCTATTTAATATATTATAGGATGATTTCTCATTTCCTTCATCATCCACAGCCCAACTTCACCCACTGCTTGTACCTGCGACTTTGACGATGTCGGCCATCCCTCTCACTACGGGGAACCCCACATACCCAATAAAATTTCTTGGCCACCATTCGGTATCGCTTCACTCCATCAGTCTTCACCACGCCCCGCAATATTTCCTTCCCAACTCTATTTTTTTGTTTTCTCCTGTATCCTTAGTTCGTCCACAGATTTCGGAATTCGGAACACAGTCTATAAGTTTGAAGTTGAGCATAACTAGCTCCACTACTATTTGTTCAACTCTCATTCTGTACACAGCCTTCTTTGTGAGCGTTCACGTCTGGGCACCGCAGTACACACTGGATGAATAAGCGGTTCTTCGAACACTGTGGAGTATCAAACGATTTCAGGATGTCTTGTAGCTTACCGAATGCGATTTCTTTATATTTAATAAAACATTTTCAGTAGAAATTTCATTATCTATTTAGTGATATCTTTATGAACAATAGAAAGATACTGTGTAACCTTAAATTCAGGCCATCTTCGAAAGTGTTTATTTTTTAACAATTCTTGAGTACTTTCGCTATTCTGTTATTTGTACGAAAAAGTCAAATATTCTTTGAATTTAAATACTACGTTCTACGTCCACAGTGGTGCAATCGAAGAATGGAATATTTTACCGTGATCTGTACTGTCCTATATTTCTTAAATGACACAACTTAGATATCTTAAGATTTGAGTGAACAGGTATCTTCCGATCGAGGGCTCAGGTACAATCCTCATCCACAACTTGCGTTGCTATTAGGTAAAATTGCGGATAAACGTAAGACAAAAAAAAAAGTGTTCTGAAGACTACACATGTAAATATTACACAATTTAGTTTCTTAAAAAAAAACATTATTGCACTCGTTTCGTAGCCATATTTTTTTCAGCATAATCTTTTTCTAGGGCAATAGAAGCAAACTAAAGAGCTCTAATCTAAAATCAATACTGCGTCTAACACTCGACGTCGACACACAACTAATTTGCCACGATATGCGACATTGATGTATTATCTAATAACGCCTGAGTTTTTTGTTATAATTGATCGTTATTTTGTACAAATAAAGAAATGCTACTGTGTAAATTGGGACTCGCATCTTGTTAGCCGTGCTTCCAATGTAAAAGTATATGTACCCAAATGGTTTTAAGTAAGGGATTTTTGATAACTAAATTTATATTTGTTTCAGTTTTGCATCAGGAAAGTCGGACAAAGAGATATTGGACAATCTCTTGAAAAACTCCCGCTATGACAAAAGACTGCGTCCGCCAGTAGAGGGTAAGTGAATTTATTATCGATCAACATAACTCATGAATCATTTTAAAGTAGGCTGAATAGGTCATACAAGTATTGGTATAATATTGCAGATCCAGATTTCTGTTGTGGGCTTAAGACTCCCAACGACACTGTGGCTAGTCCGGCGGGGCTCCCGTCGCTTCGACCCCGGGCGCACAATCGTGGTGCGTTGTGTTCTATGTTTATGAAAAGAGAAATCCTGTCCACGTGTTTAGTTCTGTATGGACCGTCTTGTTTGTTCTACAGCAACCACCTCTGCACGTGACAAGTGATCACTTACGTAATTTACCCCGTATTTCACGCAATTGTAGATACATACCTTTATACTTTGCTTTTTATTTTATTTTTCTAATCATCACACACTACGTTATTCAAAATTGTATTCTGTGTGCGCACCCCATTTCTGTGTGTAGCTGTAGAACAATTCACACATTCTACAAATAAATATTTATTGCTCAAAGAGTTCTTGCTGACTTTTCGAAATTGGCATAATTTTATTAATAAGTATATTTATTACATTTAAATGTCATTTTACTTTATACCTATCTGTTCACTAGCTTTATATCCTTCGATGATTTTCTCTTTTCACAAACATTTAATACAATTGGCCCCTTACAGTTCATTAACAAAAAACTCATGTCATAGTTTTTACGTAAATTTCAGATCTGCTCTTATTAATTTTGATTAAAATTTATAGTTGCAAAGTATTGCAATTCTGTTTCCATATATTTCAATTCTTGTTACTGTAAAGAAGTTTCAGTATATTATGCAAAGACAAATACGTTATATGAACTAAAAATCAAAATGTAAGTCTAGGTCTAGGTATTTAATGAAAACAAATGAACTCTAAAACATTTATTTACTTTGTGCATGTTAATGTAATCTTTCTGGTATTTTCAAAACTGCAAGTTTCTGTATTGTTTGTCTGTTTTATTTTCCTCTTCTATTGGTGTGTATCGTTGATTATTTAATAAACGCGGAAAGTGCTTTAGGTTTTACTACTGAAAAGATCCTAAAGCATCTCTCGTAGATTTCCAAATGTATGTTATAGAAGATGTGTTCCGTCTTAAAAACGGGAATTGGCACAACTTATGCTATATAATAAGCATGTGATTGTAGGTATGTGTCCTTGTACAAAAGTAGTGACCCACTATTTAATAAAGTTCTCTCTTATTTACAGGTGTTCTCACCGTAAATGTTAGCGTGCTACTACTTAGTTTAGCATCTCCAGACGAATCTAGTCTTGTAAGTTTTTGTCCTTTAGTTTCAGTTCCCATCCTTTCAAAATAATTAAAAAAGTAGTAATTCCACTGTACCATCAATTTCAGAAATACGAGGTTGAATTTCTACTACAACAGCAATGGTACGATCCACGGCTGCGGTACTCCAATTTGTCCCAATACGACTACCTGAATGCCATCCATCACCACGAGGACATCTGGCTACCAGATACTTATTTCATAATGCACGGTGATTTTAAGGTCAGCTGACTTATACATTCTGCATATCTTTAATAATAAAATCTCGTGTTTGATAAATTTTAACTGTTTCATTATGCTTTCTACTAAAGGAGTTTTCAGAACATTCACGGGTATTTATGACACACCAGTAATGCTTTTAAACTCCACTGGCTCCTAAGTTGTATATACATATTGTTTTAGATCAATCGGCTTATTCGGTTTCTTTAAAACTTTACGTCGAAACGTACCATATCCTCTATCATATTTCGAAAGGCTTATAAAACTTTTATCTTCACTACGTTAATTTCTGAAAGTGAGCTTATAGTTTTGTTCATTAATCACTTCGCCTTGGCACGTGTGTGGAGAATTTGAATACGATTGCACCTGATGTTTATTGCAGGATCCGATAATACCAATGCACTTTGCATTGCGTATTTTCCGCAATGGTACCATCAACTACCTGATGCGGAGACATCTTATATTATCCTGTCAAGGACGGCTCAACATCTTTCCTTTTGATGACCCATTGTGTTCATTTGCCTTAGAAAGTAGTAAGTATCTTACACACTCTAATTTTAAAAGTGTCTGCTTTAAATAAATTATGGCGTGTTTATGGAGTTACATTAGACACAACTTTCATTGCCTTGGAACAATTGTGTCGAATCAATCTGCAAGCTAACTGCCTTTACGTCCTTATAGTTTCGTACGAGTCGTCAGCTATAACATACGTGTGGAAAAACGATGAAGACACTCTACGGAAGTCACCATCGCTGACCACCCTCAACGCCTATCTGATCCAGAACCAAACTATTCCGTGTCCCATAAAGGCCAGTTGGAGAGGTAATAGACAACGCCGTTCTTATATCAACCGAACACCACGACATCGCTTGCGTGGGTGCTAGCAGGTGCAAGCGAGGGTAAATAAACGCCCTCTGTCTGCCTGCTTCGCAAAAAAATACGAGTACAACAGTCAATACGTACCGTGATACGTACGTTATCCTTAGAGGTATTCATAACATTGTAATAAAGAAACAACAAACATGTGTCAAACTTTTTCATAAATTGACTCGATTAATCGTTAGACATTTCTGTAGAAAATTATTTCATTTACATAATACCTGCCAGCGCTCATGGTCGCTTATTATTGTAACTACAATAATCTACAACCCAACATGATAATCTTTTATGTAGATTAGCCTCCAAATATCCTTCTCTTTTGTTACAAGCACACCCTTATACTTTGCACAAGACCGGATCAGTGATATATTATGTAATCGAATAAGATTCTGATTAACTCTTTTCAGCTTGGTCTTGATTTACTTAAAGGTTTTATTTATTTAATGAACAATATTCAGTAGAAGCTTGTTGTGTCTGTTTCTAGCAACAATAGTTATAGCAATTTCTGTGAATTGCATTGCTAGCGGTGAAGCATGTTCATTAGTATTTCATGCCCTGGTAGTTTAGACTTAGTGAGATTAACCAAAGTTAAATGTCAAATGAATAGAATGACGTTTGTAATTCTTAGACATTAGACGATAGAATTGATGAAACTTTAGAATGTAAGAATATGTTAACATCTTTGCAAGCAGCTGAGGGTAATTCACTTTACGAGGAAGACGAAGAGCTGACATGTAATCTTTGCCAGAGACGCTTTGAGGAGCAAGGTACTTGAGATGCGACGGACGACGCAACAGTCCAGTCCCGTCGTATTTACAATATATTTTCCGCTTGTGTGTGAGTAAGTGCGTTGTTGTGTTTACTTCAATGTGTTAAAATCGTCGAAAAATACTTCAAAACACGTTTTCCGCAATCTATTCCATAGATCAACTGTTTTTCCGATCTCGTTTCCATAGTCATCGATCATTTCCATGCACGTCGTCGTAGAAATACCGTAGATGTGACTGCACTAGTTCTATTCTACTTATAAAATTTTTTGCTGTATACAAGTTGCCATACACGAGATGTTTATCATTCACTTATGTGGACACAACACGCGTTACTCGTGCATTATACTATACGATAGCAGTAGTTAGTAATTAAATTATGTTTTTGCTATTGTTATTTAAAATGTATAAAGTTTTACAAGGCCACTGAATAGAGTTACTTGGAATATTTTATACGCCAGTACCAAAACCCGGTATCCATGATCTTTCCCCCACTTTTGAACAAAATGCAACAATTTGAGCTTGTTTCAAAGAAATGTGTGCGTTGTTCAATTACAACGTAATGATGTTAACTCCGCAGGTAACTACAGCTGTTTAAAAGTCGACCTAATATTTACAAGAGACCGAGCGTTCTACTTTACGACAGTTTTTATCCCTGGAATAATTTTGGTGACATCTTCCTTCATCACGTTCTGGCTGGAATGGAACGCGGTGCCAGCCCGTTCCATGATAGGTAAAACGGCTGGCCGCCAGATATGCTCACGGTCTTGCATTGCATATTGCATCTCTTCTCTCTTATTTAATGTAGCTGGGGCTGTCAAATAACACGCTGTCTCTTTTCTTCGCAGGTTATATACGCTTCGTCGTTGGCAAATGTACAATCAAGCGCAAATAAATATATGTATACCTATGAGGATTTATATCAAAAATATGTATCTAAATACTTGCATTTCTTTAATAGCTGTACATAATACTTGTCATAAATACGGGACCGAAAGGTATCACAATTAAGTATAGGCGTTTCAACTCACGCAGAATTGTACATAATATGCCTGCGTATAAGGTAGAATTTACAAAGTACCGGTAAAAGATTTCGATATCGCTGACCGAAAAAACTACATGTTGTAAATTCTAACGTAGGTATCTGCAAGCATATTGTGTTTACGCCTATAAATGTTCCCTATATTGGACCCTGCATAAATTGTTATGTCGACAGTACCATTTCTGTTGCGACCATTTACTAAGCTTATTTGGTAACGTGGTATAATATTTTATTGTAGGTACTTTTAGTAAATACATATTTTTCCCCTTGATTGTACATAAGATTAAATTATTGGGTCCCGTTGCGACAATTTATTATTAAAAGTATGACCATAGCCATCTTAAAGAACATAATGGTCATTGTAACATCACATTCATGCTCCGTTCGCGCAACAGGACTCCAAAAAAGTTGCCAGCGACTCACTTCACGAGCGCCTAGTTCATTTCAATGTATTATTTTATGCTTAAAATTTCTAGGTAATTACAGCTGCCTCAAAGTGGATCTCATCTTCACTCGGGATAGATCATTTTACTTCACCACAGTTTTTATTCCGGGCATCATTTTGGTGACGTCATCGTTTATTACTTTTTGGCTGGAATGGAATGCTGTGCCTGCTAGAGTTATGATAGGTTGGTTTAATTTATTTTCATTTGACACATACGGTTTTTCCCTTAAAGATAAGCCGATATTGATGAGGTAGTGTTATATATTTTACTCTATCACCGCCCAATTCGGTTAGATAACCAGAAACCAGTAAATCACAAAATCATTTACATTATGGGAAGTATTTTGCTTTTATTATTTATTTACGCTCAACTAGGTACTTCTTTCCTAGATGCATGTTTGTTACTATTTATGACGAATACCTATAGCAAAATATATACTGGTATGTTATGAGGTATAATCATAATGATTGCAATGTAAAATATTGCATGAACATGTTACTAAAGCTTTAGCTTCATTTAATTTTAAATCAGTCACTAATCTGCTATTCCAATTTTCAACATTAATATCCTGTCAGTTTGTTTTTAATTTAATCCTTTATGTGAGCACTAATTAAATTTATTTCCGGTACAGGAGTGACAACGATGTTGAATTTTTTCACAACTTCCAACGGGTTTCGATCGACACTGCCAGTGGTGTCAAATTTGACTGCAATGAACGTTTGGGACGGCGTGTGTATGTGTTTCATCTACGCTTCACTACTGGAATTCGTGTGTGTCAACTACGTGGGACGAAAGAGACCACTCCACAACGTCGTTTACAGGCCGGGGGAAAATCCAGTCACTCAGGTATATATCACATCTAGTATTATGAAAATATATCCGTACAGCTTTCCGTTTGTGTAACTATATAAGTGTGTTCGATGTCGTGCCTCTTATATCTCTGATAGTGCCTCTTAAGACGGAGACTGACCGAATAATTTCAGCGTAATGTAACACATTCCGATGTGAGCATTGGCATAGTCAGTTCAGCGAGCTGAGCCGATCGCCGCGAGCTCTACCCGGTTGTGGGTTTTTTGACTAACCCATTTTTTAAAACCTTGTTCTCAGTTCGGTTAAAAAAACCTCCTGGGGGTCTACCATAACATTTCCAAAAACAATCTTATTTCAATGTAAGTTTAAAGTAAGCTTATTATAATACGAGCCCTATACCCCACCTACGGTGGGGTCGGGCTCGGCCTGCGGCGCGTGGTCGCTTCCAGGTTACGGGGTTTGCTTATGCTCTTCAGTGGCACAGTAATTAGTACTATGGGCGCTTGATGATGAGGTTCCAGATTCGGTCCCTTATTTGAGCCAATTTATGTAAAAAACCTTTTAAGTTGGTCCTGATTAGGGTATTCTGGGTATTGCCCTCAGAATTATCGTTACTCTGGTACTCATAGTAGAGGAAATTTCCTAATTGTATAGTAGAAATTTGAAGTGATTGTCTGGCGTTTTTTCCCTAAATACTTCCCTTTTTGGCATAGCTTCCAATAAAAAAGAATCTAACAGAGAGACGGTCGAGATACAACAACGCTATAAGTTGTATAAGTAAATAAAATATTATTTCCACTACATCGGGAAGTATGCCTGAATATGTTGTGAAATCTAGTTCCCACATATTACCTTCGTAAGGTGGCGTGCAGACGCTTCGGGCTTCGCCCTCCGCTAGACCTCGACCTACGGCCTCGGCACTTATTTTAAAAAATTAACGTAGCTCTTTAATGGCGGCTATATTGATAAATAGCAAAAAGTAAATTTTGACTGCAAATTACTATTAAACACCCATAGAGTACCCTTCATGGGGATTTTCAGTAGAATTAGAGCAAAATTTTATCAACCGCTAAAAAAAGTTTGTAAGGCAGCCATATTGACACATGGCGAAAAATAAATTTTGACCGGAAGTTATTATTAAACACCCATAGAGCCGACATGCTGATTTTCAAAGGAATTAGAGCAAATTTTCATCTACTGCTAAAAAAATACTTCTATGGCAGCCATATTGAAAAACGGCGATAAATTAATGTTGATCACAAATTATTATCAAGCACTCCTAGAGAGTCCCAATTGACTATTTTGGAAGGGATCAGAACGATTTCTTTTCTACTGCTTACAAACGCTTGTATGGCGGCCATATTTGAAAATGGCGAAAACCCAATTTCAAGCACGAATTATTATTTGGCACTTCTAGAGGCTTGCACATGCCAATTTTCAGCTGAAAAAGAGCGAGTCTCTTTCGGCAGCTATTTTTAACGAAAAAAACACTTATATGGCAGCCATATTAAAAAATGGTGAAAAGAAATTTTTTACCCCAAATTATAATTAAGGACTCCTAAAGACCCTCGCATGCCAATTTTCAGCCGGATCGAAACAAGTTTTTCTTCGGCCGCAATTTTGAAATCGCCATTTTGAATTTTTTTTTAACCCAGGCAGTTGACCGGTGTTACCCTCTATTACATTCCTTCGAGCACCTCCTACCTATCTCTAATAGTTTCCGTGATAGGAGGCTTTGAAATTTGTATGGCGGCCATCTTGTTTATTTGAATTTCGAACATTTTTTTACTTCCCGCGGAAATTGACCAGGTTGTATCTCATAAAAATGCACAAAAATCCCCCCCCCCATGTATTATAGTTTTTGCAGGCCGTTCATCACTCGTTTACATTTTCCACATTCAGGTCTTCTCATATTTGATTCTTTGCCTTGTAGCCTATCCGCGTACAACAGTATAAATTTTTTTTTTTCCACCATATCGGGAAGTATGTGTTCTATTTCTATCAGTGAGTAAGAACTTGTAGCTTTATATATATAACTAGATGGCGCGCGTTGCGCCGGGCCCGCGAGGGCTTTCTTTGTATCTGGTGATAAATTGGGAGTTGAACTTCACATTTCAGTAGAGTATTCTCTTTGTTTGACTTTGAGTGCCATTTTGTTTTTCGAATTTCGAATATTTTTCACCGCTTGTAAAAACTGCCTAGGGTATGGATTAACATTTGTTTAGAGACCTCGGTCAGACGTCGGTAAGACGTATACTGGGGTACGCAGCTGGGGTCCTACCTGATGCAGAGCACTTTTCGATGGTTTTGGTACTTTCTGCTACTCACCAAATCCACCCAACCATTATTCCCATACATCACTCTTTATACACCCGCTCTTCTTCTGGGAGAAAATGCTGGTCAAAAAACCGAAAATTCACTTGTATGGTATAGCCATCTTGGAAAATGGCGGAATCCAAATTTCGTTCGCAGATACATACTATGAGCCTCCATACAGGACCGGATGTCAAATTTCAGTAGGATCGGAGCACTTTTATTTCGGGCCGCCATTTTGAGTCCGCCGTCTTGAAAATTTTTTCATAATGTTAACATTATACTTTAAGCGCGTCATAGTACGAAAAGTCAATGTAAGGTTAAATAAAGTAACATTGTTTTAAGAGGTTGTGGTAGGCCCCCTGTTCTTGAAAGCGATTCGAGTGTAGTTATGTTTTTTTTTTTGTATGAATGTTATGCTATATTTGTGAACCGATTTTGATGATTATTTTTTTTGTTGGAAAGAGACTGAAGTGGTCCCTTTTAAATTTGAAGAAAATGTTCCACCTCTAAGGGTAGCAAACTAGGGGACGAATGACTTTTGAGGTCGGTTTTGTCGGTCGGACTCTGTACTGAGATTATTATAATACCAAGTAACATTTCGACTGTGAATGCGGAGTACGGCCGAAGGCATAATTCGAAACGAGCAATGATACCGGTCAGGCGGCTAATGCCGTAACGTGACATGCTCGCCGCGAATTTTACGTTACGATAAGATCGGTCAATCGCCACCTTTATAGCGGTAGCACCCGCTCGAAGTAAACCTGTAAAGACCCCACAATAACACAAATTTATTCGTTTAAATTTATAACATTTATTTATCAAATCATGTAAGAAACGACACGACGTATGAAATTCCTAATTGCAATGTTTACACTAAAATAAAATTTTTCTATATGTAAATACACTCATCCAATTAAACTAATTTTTGTATTAAGCACTTAAATTTTGTCGATCTAATACGACCGTTATTTCACAAAAGTTTGAAATTAAATTTACGAAGGAATAACAATTGAAAGAGAGTTCAATTTATCGGCCCCTGAAACTAAGCGGGCTTTTATTATAACCCTTTTACTGCGTACACTTTGTAGGAGAACAAATTTCTAATTAAAACGCAGAGGTTCCTTCGTGAATTCTTTTTTTTTTCAATTCTCTTTTCTCTTTGCAATGTTTTCATAGAATATTAAAACAGCAAGACATTATGCTTCACATTGAATCTATGTCAAAGCAATGAATGTCATGTTGTTAATGTTCTTTTCTATAGCATGCTTCACGTTTTCAAATTTTATTGCATGATTATCTATTGGCTCAAGTATTTCGATATTATTACCTAATTGGGTTGGACAGAATTCATCACACTCTTTTATTTGCAAAAAGTTTGGTTGATCTCATTCAAAGACAATTTTGTGTGGCCATGGTTTTAAATGTTTCTACAAAATAGTAAAAGTCACAGACCTTGGATTACGCGTGCTACACGTAAAAGTAATCATTTTGCTTTTCATTGATGTTATTATATACGTATTTAATCACCACTTTTATTACGTATTTGAACAAATTTAAAATCATTTAATTCAGAAAACATTGCAAAGATTTAAAATTGTTATAAGACTCTGGTGTGTATCCATCTAAGGCATAGTATTGTTTTCTGATTTGGCCACTACAATTTAGTCTATGTTCACGTTAGCACATTTTCCGACCATCAGTCACATGTGAACAAACTGTGTGTGATGTGTTCGCAGCGACTGCCTGCTGTCCTGAGCAGAATTGGCATTATACTGGCCAGCCCCTTGGTAAGACATTCGCCACGTTCATTGGCATTTCCAGGACGTTATACTGTTATATTTCTTTTACTACCCTTTTACGACTCGCTATTATCCTTGCCTATAACAGTTGGGATGATTAGGATATAAACGTCGACCTGAATCATGTGTACAAGCTATTAAGCATCCACATTAATAGACTTAATGGGTTACTATGCTATGGATTTTCACTGAATACAACTACTCATATGTTAAACGAGAACTCAGATACCTACACACGTGATTCATGATTGTGATTTCTAAAGATCATGATTTCTAAGGCATCAACTCAAATAATCCACGTAAAAGAAATATAACATTTAACGTGAACTCACCCTTACGTAACGGACACGATCAAAAACGCATGTCGTAGACCTTCAACATTCTGTAGATTTTTAAATTACCTTGTTTGTACGGAATGCCTTATCTAGTTTTTTACAGGTTATATATATTTTTTCGTATTATTAATTTTTACACAATTTATAATAATTAGCTTTATTGAAGAAGACAAACTACAGGATTGTTACCACGCGCTTCGCAATCATTCAACGTTTTTTTTTTAAATGATAATGCTATTTTCTGCATGTATACTAATATCGATTTATTTTTTGTATCCTCCAAATAAATTCTAAAAAGCGCAAAAGATCATTAAATGGAAACTTAAAAGTGATCTACAAGCCTTTGCAAAGCTTAAGCAAACAAAGCTGTAACACAATACGTACAAGTTCTATTTTATAATAAAACATTTTACGATTTAACTAATTATTTTTAACGATGCTTCAATAAATATTGAAAACGCAGCTTCTGCGGAACACATTTTTACGAAAACCAAACATGCTTCAGCTAAAATCTGCATTTACGTAGGAGGCGATGGCATTCCTCAATTGGGCAACGTCAGACGCGCCTCAGCCGGCAACTAGTGGTGCTGTAAGTGACGTCACAATCTGACGCCCCATTTGCCCCACATCATCATCTTTGACCCGATCGATATCACGACCCAACTAACGCATTCTCTTGTTTGTATGCTGCTTTGGATTGCTCCAGCCTGTAAGTATGCTTCATTTACCTTTTTAGTTATATTTCTTCCAACAATCCTTCCTTTGTTGTTGCTAATGTTAAAATCATAAAAGTAAAAGCCAACAGACACATATCTCTCCGATACATATTTGTCAATTTTGTCTTTTTCATTCTATACCGTTTGCTGTTCATATATAATCCAGATTTCAATTGCACGTTCTCATAATTTACATTCGTTCACTCATTATGTAAATACGCAATTCAGTCATAGTTTTCATATTTTCAGGGTGATAAAAAGCGGGACTCGACCGGTGCCGCAGACTTAGTCACGTGTGCAACGTGTACAGGCCCACCAGGTTCCTGTAGTCATACCACCAATAACGGTGGAGTCACTGAGGTAACTATAGCTATATATCACTTCTCACCTATTTGCATCTAAATTTGGCGTCATTATGATCCTCATTTCATCCGTCACACCAAACATGTCGCTGACAAAATGTAGCGCTAAGGATGGATTAAATATATATATTTCTTAGACTATGCGATTTGTTCCGGTTATCCTCACTTAGCATTTAAAGCTTTTAAATCTTAGTCGCACTAACAACAAAGTGAAAATTAGCCATCATGTCAAAATAATTTTATTAATAGATTATACAAATTAATTCACTTTCTGTCGACGCAAACTGCCACAGGCCTTCCCACTAGTTCACCGGCATAATTTTTAATAGGCTATTTCCATCTTTGATTTGCAAAATAATTTCTTTCAGCCATGTTTCGTCCAGGTTCGCAAAAAAGAACCACCGCACCCGATCCGAGTGGCGAAGACCATCGACGTGATCGCACGGATCACCTTCCCCACTGCCTACGCTGTGTTTCTTATCTTCTTCTTCATTCACTACAAGGCCTTCTCTTAATGCTGTCTTTGCTGCTCCTGCTGCCTCTCCCTGCCGCGGGCCACTTCATGTGGACAGACTATTGTGTCTTTTTACATCTTATATTTTTACTTATACCGTCACAACTAAGTGCAACATCATACTATGCTGATAATTTTGATGAAAGTTAACTTTCATTACGAATTGTGATTATATCCATCATAGTGATCATATTTAACGTAAAACCTAAATAATAAGAAAGATAAAATTAAGCTGAAGACTATCGTTGCAGCTTTCTATTGTTAATGGCATTAACGACTACATTCAGGTAGAGATGAATGCAACTTTTCTACTGGTTTTGAAATAGTTTTCATCAGAAAAATGTTCATAGGTCGATGTTTATAATATACGAGGTAAGATTTACTTTCTTGTGTATAAAGAAAATTTAAGATAGGCTAAAGAGGGATCAATAATGTAATATATGAAATTTCTTGTATCTGTGTCGCTAGTCGGGTTCTTATGAGTAACTTTTGAATGGGTAACAACCTATCGGCGAATTGAATGTCTCCATCATCCTTGGGATGTAGAAATCTATTTCAAACCTAGAGACAGTCCAGCTGAATATTTTACTGCTTATAGTAAGATAGTAAAAGACATATATTGTATATTTTAAAAAATCACCATAGTCATTACTTTATCGACATACAACCCAAATAAGTTGTGATATATCATAATCATTACATTATTCATAATTATTGACTTGCAATAAGATAAGAACAGTTATATTGGTTAGTATTTTACGTTACAAATATACTTTGTTATGAGTAGATAGTCTATGTGAAGCTCAAATCGTTAATGTCTAAATTATAAAGGCTAATTTGCGTGAGACTAAAATTATTTATAAAATACGTTTGCAGTTGCTAAAGGTTTATGAAACAATGTAGTTATTTCGCGTTGTGTTGTATAGCGTTGTACTTAATATAGATCGTTTATAATACTTAAGAGTGGTTATATACGGCGACTTTAAGCAGTGATGCAAACGTGCGTTCGTGAAACGCGCGATTGCATCTCTACACTTGCGATTTATAGGCGATTTAACGCGACTACAAACGCGCGATCGCATCGATATCGTCGCGATAATGTTAAATAATTATGTACGAAAAATCTGTAAGGTTTATGCAAAATATTTTGTTTTGTTAATTGTAAATTTGAAAGTGACATTAATAAATACATTAGTTAATTAATATAAAGCGCCCATCGCGTTTGTATCACGTTTACATAAAAAAGTAAAGTCGCGCGCGTGTCTAAAGGTAGACAATTAGCGACCGCATCGCTACTACATCGCGTATGCATCGCTACTAAAAGTGGCGCGCATGTCTAAAGGTAGACGATAAACTACTGCCACACTACAGCATGGCATTTGCATCGCTGCTTAAAGTCACGCGCGTGTCTAAAGGTAGACGATAAGCGACTGCATCGTTTCCTTTATCGCGTTTGCATCGCTGCTTAGAGTCGGGCGCGTGTGTAAAGGTACTCGATAAGCGACTGCAGCGCTACTGCATCACGTTTGCATCGCTGCTAAAAGTCGCGCGCGTGTCTAAAGGTAGACGATAAGCGACTGCGTCGCTTCTACATCGCGCTTGCATCCCTGCTTAAAGTCGCGCGCATGTCTAAAGGTAGACGATAAGCTACTGCCTCACTACAGCATGGCGTTTGCATCGCTGCTTAAAGTCACGCGCGTGTGTAAAGGTAGACGACAAGCGACTGCAGCGCTACTGCATCACGTTTGCATCGCTGCTAAAAGTCGCGCGCGTGTCTAAAGGTAGACGATAAGCGACTGCATCGCTTCTACATCGCGTTTGCATCGCTGCTTAAATCACGCGCGTGTGTAAAGGTAGACGATTAGCGACTGCGGCGCTACTGCATCACGTTTGCATCGCTGCTAAAATTCGCGCGCGTGTCTAAAGGTAAACGATAAGCGACTGCATCGCTTCTATATCGCGTTTGCATCGCTGCTTAGAATCGGGCGCGTGTCTAAAGGTAGACGATAAGCGACTGCATCGCGTTTGCATAGCTGCTAAAAGTCGCCGCATGTAACCGCTCTAAGTCTCACGTGAAAAAACATATTTATTTGTTAATAATTGGCCATAACGATTAATTTATACATATTAATAATATTATCATTATTGTGTTTTACACATTTAAGCCATGAAAATGCCTTCTACCGATCGGATATAATTTTTGCCTGTAATAAATACTGCGAATACTTGTAATACATACTGGCTGTATAAATTGTATAAACAAAAAGTCAACATTCAATTACACCTATCAATACGTAAGTATGTTAAGTGTTATTTTTTGTAGTTTGTCGTGAAGTATGTGCTGTGAGTCCGTATGTACATACAATTTAGTATATATTACGTTGCAATGAAGTTGATTTTCTGTTATTAGTATATTATTGCGTAGATGCAAGTTCAAAGCAATAACTTATCTATTTACATATTATGGTGAATCTGCTGTAAGAAAAATTTTAACTTTTAATTTTATTGTACGAATGTCAATGTCATCTTGTAAAATCACAAGTTGGTAAATGATTTATCATCAGAACTCGTAAATCGCCAAGTCGGAAGAAATACCCTACTTGCATGCTTAAATGCACAAGCGTTAATTATATCACTTATGTATGCCTTCTGCTTCTTAAAGCGCGGACCAATGAGTCAACTGTTTTGGATAAGAAATTTTAATTAAAATCTATAGGAAAAAGTGTAACGAAACTTTATGAAGAAAAAGTGTTTGGCTGTGCTTTGAATTCAAATTATCTATAAGTCCTAAAAGGTACCACCTGCCTGTCGAACGGCAGGTATGCCAAGTACCTACACAATTACAATTTTAGATTCCTTTTACAAATCTGCTCGTGTTAAAAACCAAATTGTCAACTATTTTTTTAAAGCAAATAAATAATGTGTAAAACGTATTTAATATTATACCTACGAAAGTTTTAAGTACAGAAATTCTGTTCGAATGTTGATTTTTCGAATGACCTCTGTACTATAAATGTATAACTTCTACGTTTTCACGTTATTCTAAAGTTTACTAAACGTTAACAGTACCTACGACCATTTCCTGAATTATTGGGTAGATAAAGTGATACTACTTTAATTCGCTATTTAATCTAATGTAAGATAAAAATAACATATCATTCGCTTTATAAGATACCTACCTAAATTACGCTATCTGTTATCTCAAATGATATATATTCTATGCTGCCTTTACATATATATTTGAATTATATTTGTTAAATTTTATATTATATAAGTACTTTATTTCGTCGAAAAGTAGTATCTAGAAGAAAATTTTATAATATTTATATCTTGATGTGCAATCACTATTTAGATTAATTCCTACTTTTGTAAGTAGGTGATATCATTTACAATTCGGTGCTCATTTTTTGACGCTTTCAAACGTTTCTGTTGTATCTTTTTCTATTCTACCATGAACAAACAAGTTTCCGGCACTACAACATAAAATTACAGATTGACTTCAAAACAAAGGCTTATTTTGTCAAAAAGCTAAAATGAACTAAGTTTCTAATCGTCACGATTGTGGTTTGTTTGTGGTAATTATGATTTAGATGCAACAAGCGTAATATAGATTACCTGCAACATAAGCTTTTTCTGCACTCGAAGTTTATTCAAAAGTTTGTGTTCACTTACGTTCCATTCTGCTTTAGAATAAAACTTATCGTCCTTGTCCTAACTATCGTAAGTAATATTAGGTCAATTTGTCAGAGCAACGTGTTTTCGGTTTAGTACTTGAGTTGTAGCTAGTGTCAAAGTCGTTTTATCAATGAGTTAAGGCCTATCTGCGAAAACCAGTGTCAACACCTGACGATTAGTGCCGTACCGTTCAGTGCCATAACTTGTTAATTTATTTTATTTATTTATTTTCAGGTTACAAAAGACCCTTAAGACACATACTTTATAGACTAACATACATAATAATATAATAAAAACTATTAATACTTGTTATTCGCACTCTTCAATGCTGATATGCCGTGATTACTAGTTAATTTACCTACACACTTGTAGTATAGTTAAGATCAAGGAGGCAACTTTCGTCTGTTCGGTGCGTAAAAAAACTTCTCTCGGATCGTAGGGGTTATTATTTAATATATATAATAAAATAAAAAGGTTAGGGGTTATTATAGGGGCATTATTATTTACGTTCTACCAACAGTTAGTAAATATAATTATTTTTTTTAATTTAGGTGTTCGTCACTGTATTTTCATGCTAAGTATATTGAAATAATCTTTGCTAAATGCAATACCTAGGTACTTACATATTTAATATTTTTATACCAGGTTCGCGGATTGGTATCTTGATTATAGAGTATGATTTAATAGAAATTAAATGCTGAATAATTCTGAATTTGAGGCATTCTTATTCAAACTACCACGAACACGTCTACTATTAGAAGTCATGTTTTAAACACCGAGTGACCGCTTCAATTCTATAAATTAATTTCGCGTGTGACGACCCGGGCTCTGTAACGCGAGCGCACCGTAAGATTATGCAAATGTGTGCCCGTACACGGCGTGTAGCGGGCGTGCACACATACAAGCCGCGCTGCTGCGTTTGTGTGGAGTTACCAGTCCGCAGTCATATGCGACTTCCGTGCCGTCAGTGAAATTATTCTCAGTAAGAAATCGGATCACTGTAGAGTCTGAGCAATACTGATGTCACTAAACGTTACTGACACTGACAAGTATGGATGCTTTGTACAAAATATATGTAACAATATCATTTTACTCTGACGCTAACGGCACTCACCGTTACATGTCGGTCCTTATAATACATATATGTAGATAGGCCTTTATACTTATGGAAACAAGATCGACGTATAAAACGAATAGTAGAGAGTGTTCACTTTTGAAGGCTTATGTACGTTTTACTTAGTTACGACCAAATTATACCTACAGCAGTCAATGAGGAAAGGAGCGATATTATATCTGTAAGGGAGACATAAAGGACCTTAAGTACATATTTTTTGATGTAGATGTTTTTACAAACATTGCTTTGTAATGTTAAAAATCACGCAATGGTAGACATTAAGTATACTATAGTCGTTTACATTTTATTTAACATTTTTCACCTTAAGATTGATTTTAAATGCCTACATAAGATTAGCCTTATTCTCTTTAAAACGCTCAGCAGTAAAAATTAGTATTTGTTTATACTATTGGCACTTAAGGTTTTTTACCTCTCACCTACAGATCTTTCTAGTAAAGCACCGTTAAGTGTTGTTGTATATACCAACGTTTTTAAAACGTTTTATTTGCCAAACCCAACTTCAAAAGTAAACAAATATATACTTATACTATTATTATTATAATGGAATGGTTAATGAAAAACTTAATCTTTATGAAGAATTATTACGATGACATTAAAAGTTTATATTTATGTTACATTTCATGAGATGTCTAATAGGGGTACAACTAGTTTTGGTTTTAAAATGTTTGTTAGTGAAAACATGAAAATTGTGTTCGTGTAAGAAAATTTTTCCACGAATAAAATATTATAAGAAAAGCTTCGCCCAAATCGAGAGATATTTAGTATATATAAAGTATATAAGCAGCTTAATGTTATATATAAATGTAGGTATTTTGTACTTATATAAAATAAAATATTAGGTGTATTTGTACCATAAGTAGACATGCTGTACCATAAAAACAATAATTCAAGTAGTGATCCTTCATTAAAACTGATGTTCTCGATGAGTTTTTCGCTCCTGTACTTTAGGACGTAGACTTAATAATATATTGTTCTTCACTTTTATTTTTATATAAAGATATAATAACACACAGTCAATTCAAAAATAAAACGCCCACATGCAAATAGACTATAAAAAAAACTATCCATCTTTGATATGGCAATATTTTCCCGCTATATCTTTCTTTCTATCTAGAAGTATTTTTCATAACTTTCGAGAGATATGTGCTTGTTAAAAAGAAATAAGCAATCTTCTTAAAATCACTCAGTGCCCATTTTCATTCCAATTGTGAAATCTAGTCATTGAGTTTTATACAGAAAGAAGAAGAGAAAAGAAGATTTAGAAAGATCCTTTTAATAGAGAATAAAGAATTTTAAGTTCACTATTTTTGATGTTGTTCTAAATATACTGACCATAGAGAATAGCGAGTGTCGAGATTACGTATATTAGAGCACAAACCGTGGCTACATGGTACATTCGCCTGCAATGAAATGTAGGTAGCTGAATTTGAAAATTCGTTTCCACACTTAATATTCATTGAATCAATTATAAAATATTTAGCACAAATGTACTTCATATTGGCAAACATTAAATTGGTAAAATATTAGTAACAATTAAACAAACGGTGATGATGATTGCTTGTTTGTAATTTTATTACGTGTGAACTTATTAATAATGCAGGCGAAAGTACTGAATGCTCTAAACTTTTATCAAAAACCATTCTTAAATGTTAATATACATGATCCATGACGCAACTTAACAATATGAACATAGTTTGCGTTCACTCATTTTAAAACAATACCAATAAATAACACTCATAAAGTTTAGAAGTAAAGTAAGATTCTGTAAGTAAACCTCAAATTCGATTTAGTCATATGCATATGAACAACAAGTACATTAATAAATCTAAATCAGTTGTGTTACAAAAACATTAAATACTATACAACATTATTTTCTTAAGTCCGAGCTTCAGAATAGTTCTAGTTTTACAGAAACAGGCGAATATTGTTGTGAGAGTCAAAATTCGGTCAAAAAACCTTGCGCCTAAAACTTTACCGTTTTAAAACAGTAAAGTGACATTTCATCGTTTCAGTGACGATCAACTCTGTCAACAAGAGATTTGCTTGTTCTGCTGAGAGGAAGCGGCCGATATCTCTAATAGTAATTGAAATTTTATATGGTAACAATAAAAGTACCTACACCGTTTTTTCAGTATTTAGAAGATATGTATAAAACAGTACGCATGGAGTTTAATATTTGACACTAATGCGACGGTTTTAATTGATTAGTTGAGTACTATTTCCTGATATTTCAAGGATAACATTATTTTTAATTCCAAATGACGGCATAAAATGTCACTCTGCAAACGTAACCGAAATTAATTTTATTATACGATCCATTGCTACGGTTTTCCTCTAAGCAGAGAGTTTAAGTAATATTCTACCACACTGATTCAATGTAAATGTTTTCGCGTTGTTTTCCTTCATCGTTGACAACACATTGCTACTTAATATTCACTTATGTAGATTTATGCTGCCGCTGGGATTTAACCCGTCGATCTGGGAGTCGATTCAGAACCTTACGATATCACAGTTGTCGACCGATTTCTTTTCATTCTTTTTCACAACACCCGAATTGAACGTCAAACTGTCGTATTCGAAACCACACTCGTACTATTACTCGAACTTCTCGATCGGCAAAGTCTACAAACGTTATTCAGAACACAGTTATCGAATGAAAGTTACCGACCGTCTTATTGTTTACAAAGTCTGGATTTTGACCAATTTTATTAATTTATTTTAATGTAAGACTAATGTATTCCTATATTTTAGGCCATTAAGGTCTTAAAAATGTATACAAAATGATTGTCATTTTTCTTATAATCTATTTTATACCAACTTACTCCGTAAACGCTGTTGGATGACGATATCGTATCCGAATCCGATTCGAACGTTTCACTCGGAATGTTCTGAATAGCTCGGAAAGCGCCCTTCGATTCGAGAACAACATCCAATCGAACGATTCTGTTAAAATATCGAAGTGTTCTCAATGTACATCCCTACATTATCCCTACATTATTAAGGTAAACTTAGAGAACTAATGAGAAACTTGCAAAGACATGAGCAAAGGTGAACTTATCTCTAAAGGCAATGAGGTCAAAGTTCGTAAGCGGGCAACAGCGTGGAATAGAGAAAGAGGGAGAACTAGATATCGTTCGAGAAATATTATAATCTATCAGAAAAATAAAAAATACCATTCCTTACATTAATATTATAATTAGATAGATCATATAACGTTAGTAAATAATATCAATGTAGGTACACACACAATATATATGAAATTAAAAAAGAATAAGATGATTAGGTACAAGAGTGTTTAGCAAAGGAAGTACGCTGTCAACCTTTTATTGAAGGAAACAATCGACGGGTTAGCCGGGATCAGTGTTGGGCAAAATTTAATTGTTCTGGCAATTAAAGATTGACAATTAATTAATTGTCAATTGCGAAACAGCAATTAACGATTGATCAATTGTTAGTTGCGAGAACCGAAATCAACAATTAATCAATTGTTAATTGCGGTTCTCGCAACTAACAATTGATCAATCGTTAATCGCAAATATCTACAATTAACAATTGATCAATTTTCAATCTTTTCAATGTTTTTGATTAACAATTAACAATTAAAACTGACAATTATGATAAATTTATAGGGCATAGGGGGGTGAGTTAGGGCGTTGGCTATGGGGGCCCCGGTTGGGGGCCCTTCTTGGGGCCCCGGTTGGGGGGCCCGGTTGGGGCCCCAGTTGGGGGACCCGGTTGGTGGCCCGGTTGGGGGGCCCTGTTGGGGGCCCCGGTTGGGGGCCCGGTTGGGGGCCCTGTTGGGGGGCCCGGTTGGGGGGCCCTGTTGGGGGCCCCGGTTGGAGGCCCGGTTGGGGCCCCAGTTGGGCAATTGATTTCAATTGAATTGATTTTTAATCTGATTGAATTATTGATTGAAATTTAATTGATTAACGCCCAACACTGGCCGGGATATGGGAAGGGAGTCTACTCGTATTTCACAACTGCGCTGCACAAGAAGAAAAAGAGTTAAAAAGAAATTTGTTTTATAGCTTGCTTTTATAGAAAGAAGCTTATAAATATTTCAATCGTCCACTACTGTAAAACTCGAATTCCAAAGCTCAGATTCCAGGAAATATCGATAGGATTTTTGAATAGTAGTAGGCCTATCTCAAAATCACCTAAATCATCAGGAACATGGTTTAAAAACAACAGTAGAATATCTAAAATGCAAAGCAGACAAATTGTATAAAGGCTCATGTTCTCACGTGATTATTTTAAACAATAAAAAGCTCGGTGTCTTTTTTTACAATCAATTTGAGCTCGTTCTAAGTGCTTCTGTGTAATAAGACAAAACATGAACTATTTTGGTTTAGGACACTGTTTTTGAAAAGCAGCGATATGTATACGTATAGAACTGTAAACACTATCCGGCAGATATACAGCATCCATGCTACGGTTCGAGCTCATACAAATTTGATATCGCTATTGCCTACGTTGAATAAGTATGAAATAATCTGTAATATACTTTTAGTAGATACTTATTTGTAAGAAAATTCGAAATGCACGAAAAGACATTAGTGAGATAAATAATCAACAAGAGTATAGAATTTGTATTTATACATATAAATCTCCTTATAACTGATGATGTATAAAACTCTATCTATCTATATACCTTGCGTAGAAAACGTGTTTTTAGTATTTGCAATAGAATTGTTAAGTTTTTTTAATAACCTGTTAAAATACAGTCGTTAAAAATAAATAATTAGTCAAAACGAAATTTACGATTGTACTATATGTTATTGACTATCCCGAATGTAGATATACTACTATTTTTATTGTATACCTAAATATATACTACAATAGGTCCGAATAAATTAGCAGTTTTTGGTTATTAGACACCAGAGTTCGCGAAATTCACGTTACAAAATTATATAGGTACCTAATGTAAGTTAAGACAAGTATAGTTAAAAATATTGAGCAGACTTACCTTGTCTAAAATTAAAGTATTTATTTTGTTTGCCTTAAATCTTTAAAGCAATTACCTAGATTATAAATAAATGTAAGGATCGTATTTTCTAAAATAGAAAAAATAAAGTCCGTCATTTAAAACGTAGAAAGAATATTTTAAGTAATGCAATTCATATTGTAAGCCGTAGAGTTGATAATAAACTAATTACTTTTTCATGTAATATCACAAGGTATCTAAACTGACAGATAGGTTTCGCATAGTTTCGCATTCTGGGCTAGTCTAGATATTACATATTCGAGTGCGTCGCACGTTATACTCGCACTGATTTTCAAACGCAATCATTTTTAGTTTAGAACTTATTATTGCAACTACACGTTCATATTTTGTACTTATAGTTAGAATTTATTAAAATTGAACACCGACACGCATCGGCTTTGTAAATAAGTACGTCAGCGCGATGGCCGACCGTCATGTTTGTATTGTGGCATTGTAAATAATTTTATTGTAAAATTACGAATTACAATTTTCATCAAATAAACAAACACAAGAAATTCGATTCCACTTTTATTTTTTTCCAATACCCCGAAAATTTCCGAATACAATTTCCAAGTCTATTAAAATTATTAAATTTAGCATCTTTTTTGTAATATTTTTTACATCTGTGATAATAAAGAAACGTAGGCACGGAAAGGCAACAAAAGTCGGAATAACAATAAACTAAAAATTACAGTACTTCAACATTATTTACAAGTCCGTAAAAGAAGACTCATTTATAAGTAACAAGACGTTAAACAAAACAAGACATTCTAAGCACTTTGACGGCATCTACACAGGTACTCTACGCAATCTGATAAATATAATTTTTACAGAAAGTGTGTTTTAGTTCTGTATGGTGCGAAAGAGATGGCGACATAGTAGTATGCGACTTGGAGCTGTCGATATCAATATTTTGCAGATAGATCTGTTTATATACGTTTGGCTCAAAACCACGGAAGTGATATTTGGTCTGTGCTTAAAACTAAACCATTATGAATTTCATAAAAATATTGTGTGGGTGATGGACACAGCACAATTTTTAAAATGCAATTTTGAGGTATTCATTCACATTTTTTGTTATTTATAATAGTATTCCAAGTTGCTTAAAGTGTGCTTAGAATGACACCAACGGTAACAATGGGGTACTGTTACCGCGGGAGTCAAATGAAGCGATTAAGGGGTCAGCGGCGAGGATGTATACCAGCGTCCTCTCGTACACTTGCACACAAACTGCAATCGCCACCCCCATCCTGCCTGCCAAGCATGACGATTATGGCAAAATCCACTTAAAAATTAAGACAAACAAAACCCAAACGTCTAGTCCCCAGCGACCGCGCTAAGGCTTGCTGGTGTTACGGACATGGTAATGACAGCGGGGCAAGAGGTGATAAATATTTAATAGTTAATTCCCAGCAGAGCTCCGGCTACTCCCTATACATGAAAAATTAAAATGCATGCTACTAGTCGAACGCTTTTTTGATAAAAGTTTACAAACTACCTGCAGTGGTGAAATAAAGACGCGAAATGTCTATAATAATAAATTGAAGATACCGCCTTATCGAAATAATTATGTTAAAAATAGTTTAAAACATATAATACCTTGTTTAATCAACGAAATTCATGAAGAAATAAAAGTATCATTAAATTATAAAAATATCAAACCTAGATTAAAAAAGTACTTTTTAGAAAAAAATACGTAATAATATATATAATAATTATAATGTAAATTAAAAGTAATTATATTAATATGTAATAAATAACATACCTTCTTCTTATATTCAACTTTAATTAACAATATTATGCATACTAACTCCATATAACACTTACGAAAAAGTTTTTATTACACTTATTATTATTATTTTATATTGTATTATATTATATTAGAATTAGTATATTATATCCGTGTTCAACAGTAGGATGTACAAAATTTTAAGTTTATTGACACCCTATATTACCGAACTCACGCACACCACGAAATGTCAACACGAAGGAGTACGAACGCGCACACTACACATAGAAATATTTTTGTACGACGAATGAGCGGTATACAGAAAAACTTAGTTAAGTTTATGTTATACTGGAATGTTTTGTTTTTTAATACTTTTAAATGTAATAAATACAATAAAAAAAAATACCACAGCCGACGACAACTTTCCCTGGCCACTTAAGTAAGCCATTAGGCGGACATTAAGAAGTGACGAAGGTTATAAAATTTTACGAAATTGTGATGCAAGTTACGTAACGTAAGTACGTTAAGTAAGATGGAATATTGTCGGGTTAACTGAAACTGAAGAAATGGGGAGGACTATTTCCAGGCAGGCGATGAATAGTCCCGAGGTGTTGGGTTTATTGTCAACAAGTACCTCATGAAAAATGTCATGCAGATTTACACTTCAACGAATAATATAATATGAATAACAAAGCAGGGATTCTTTCGCTCCGACGCCGGCGTACTCCGATACGACGACTGGAGACTATGTATGAGGATATTATTATATCTGGATATAATAATATCCTCATACATGGCCCTGGGGCCATGGATAGCTCAAAAACGCATGTCGCCGTTACCATGGTGGCCTTCAAAACGACACTGAGTAATAGAGACGGTAAAGGGCTATAAGTGGAGCAATTTTGAGTAGGATGAAAAACACACTGGGGCCACCTACTAGTCGGTTTCATGAAGAAGGGAAGAAACTATAATAATAAAATCCTTCTCGAAGCGAGAGCAGAAGAAGGATAAATCATGACGATGCAGCAAAAATGAGATAGTCTTCATCATGTCGACGATGAGGCAAATATTCAGTAAAATCTGCGAGAAAACACAGAAAATTGCTCAAACATTATGGATGTATTCTTATTACTTACTTATCGTATCGATGGCATAAATTTGCAGCCATGTGGAAACATGCGACGTGTTTGCCACAGAACTATGGGACGTGTGTGTCATCGTTGTGAAAGAAGTGAGGAGAGGTGAATTGCCCAGGCCATGATTTTTTCCTATATTTATGGTCTTAGATATGGGGAAGCTCCTTCCGTGTAACCCATATTAATTTTAGTTTTTGTTTAAAAAACAATATCATTTATCATCACAGAGGCCTCTCGAAGTTTGTGGTATCCACCACGATCCTGTGCTAGCATCCATTGACATCCCGCGACGCTTACTATGTCGTCGACCAACCTTGCAACAGGGCGCCAGACACTTCTTGGCGGCCGCGAATGGGCAAAAATAAATCAGTCGACGTCTTTTTCCACCTGTCATCACGGCCTAATCCACTAGTTCCTACCAGCGGTCCCCCCTTGCCTTGCTATGTGTCCTGCCCAACCCCATTTGAGTTCAATGATCCGAGTTCCAGCATCCTGGACTTCGTCAGTTGTCGAATCTCAGCATTCGGAACTCGGCCTACAAGGTTGATGCCGACACACAACAAATATACCTACACGATTTAAATCCGGAAAAAAAGTTTTATTTCCTATGACGTTATTATTATTAAGAATATGACCACGGGACCTGTAAAGGGCCCGAAACGTTGGTTTCTTTGAAAAGACAAATATATATGCGATTTAAATCCGGAAAACTGGTTTCATTATATATGACACTGAGACTATTAATATTTATGCAATGACACTATTTAAATATGTGTAGTAATCTCGAAAACCTAAGAACTCAATACTTATTATTGAGTTATTAGGTTTTCTTTAGGTCATTTTGAATAGGTACACAAAAACAAAAAAAATTACAAAAAATTCAAGCTATAGATATCCCTACCGCAAAACATCCACAACTAATGTACTCTTTGAAAACTACTTCTTTTTGTACGTACAAACAAGCTATACCCTTTTGTTTGAATATCGCTTCCAGTGCAACGGATCAAGATTTTTCAGTGCGTAGCTTCATGTGCTGCTGTCGTACATTCATTTTTAATTATTTCAAGGGTATGACTTCTCTCGAAGAGGATATAACCACTACGTACTTCTCTATAAATCTCTATTCTAGCTGTCTAGTTTAAGAAACAAATGTCGTAGACTATTATTTTCCATCCTCGAAGGCTAAAAAAGGTCACAAAGTATTAGGTAGTATTAGGTTATGACGAAATTTCCATTTTGAAAAACACATATTTTTCAAAAAAATAAATATTTTTCCGGATATTTTTCCAATATTTTTTTCTTTTTTTAAATAATGGCACTAAAATACTGTGCCAACGTCAAACTAAAGGGTTAGGAAACGGACGGGAGGAAAACCAAAAAGGAAAGGAAACATGTTCAGGAGAGATAAGTTTGGAAGAAATTAATATATATAAAAGAAATATTATAATTTGAAATATATACATAAATTACACAAAATAAATAAATGAAAGGACTAAATTTTTATATTATTTGTAATAATAAATGAATGTAATAAATTATAATAGAGAATAGGATACATAAGGAGGCATGACACACGGGTAGGTAAAGGAACATGTAAAGATAGGAGTTGTTGGAGGAAGAAGGAACGGTCAAATCGGGAACAAGAGAAAAAGATGTGATTTAGGTCCCCCACATCATCACCACACTCCTCGCCTAAATCGCTGTCTATAATATGAAGTCTAGCTAGGCAGAGAGGAGTGCATGTATGTCCAAGACGCATACGAGTAATTATAGAAGTAGAGCGTTTGGCTGACTTTATCTCAAAAAACCATGGCTTTATGGGAACGTGAGGTTGAATATTAAAGTGAAATCTACCTTTCGATCGAGCACTCTCTTCCCAAAGTTTATTCAAGGACTCCTGAAGATAAACTCTGGGCAGAGCAATGGCAATAATTTTTGTAAGGGACCATATCTCCACAGGTAGAAGCAGCCTTAGCTAACTGATCGGCCTTCTCATTACCCACAATACCGAGGATCCACGCAAAAAAAACAGAGTAGCCTCTAGCTTTACTTCTAAGATGGAGTGGAGGGTCGCCACATTCCACTTGTAGAGCACTGATCGGGCTAGATTTCATAGCGCCTGTCACAATTCTAAGAGCTTTTGACTGAATAGAGTCCAGTTTTTTAAGTCCTGCAACACTACCTCCTACCAGCACAAACGTGCCATAATCTAGCACACTACTTATCACTGCATTATAAACAAATTTCAGACAGAATGGATGTGCCCCCCACCACACTCCTGATAGACATCTCATCATGTTTAAGAGTTTTTCACATTTAGAACTTATAAACTCAAAGTGAGGAAGACCAGTTAGTTTACTATCGAATATAATACCCAAAAATTAGGCATGATTTTTAAAGGGTAAAGGCAAATTATTATACTTTACAGTTAGTTACAGGAGGGATTGATCGCATTCTTGAAAAAACTACCACATCACTTTTAGCAATTGATAATTCAAGCCCGTTTCTGTCCATGTTAACAAGGTCAGAGAGGTGTTAAAATATTGCAAGAATTATCAAAGTTTTTATCTACAGAGTATAGCAACAAGTCATTCGCATGTTGTAAAATATTAACAGTATTACCATTAAGAGAGGATTCTAAATCATATACGTAAACGTTATATAGAAGTGGACTAAGGACTGAACCTTAGGGTACGCCTTTATAAACAGTGCGGGAAATATTTGAATTATGGGGTATTAGTGATATAACTCTTTCGGATAGAAGATTAATAATGAAGTTAATCAGAGTATAAGGAACACATAATTCTATTTTACATATATTTTACATATAAGTTTTCGTTTAAGGATGGAGATTATGACGTTATCATAAGCAATTGATATATCTAAAAAAGCGGCTACAAAGCACTTGTTGCAGGAGAAGGCTATTCGGATATCAGTGGTGAGAATACTGATACTGTCTAATGTACTTTTTCCCTTCCGAAATCCAAATTTGCGGTCAGTCAACTTTCGATGATTCTCAATAAACCAGTCAAGACGATTTTGAACTAGGTGTTCTGATATCTTGCATAATACAGACGAAAGAGCTATAGGTCTGTACGATGCTGCATCGTCAGAGGGCTTGTTAGGTTTTAAAATAGGTAGAACTTCTTGAGATCTCCATGAAAGTGGAACGTTACCAAACAACATAATGTTGTTAATTAAATTTAAACAATATTGTAATGAAGGGTCGCTTAAATGTGATACAAAGGACTATGGTATACTATCTTCTCCGGGGCAATCCTTGACGGATGAAAGAACTCCTTTTAACTCGGAAATAGAGAAGCGTGAATCTAATTAGGAATCAATTGAATTGGTTACAGAATTAGGAGAAAGAAATAGCTCTCCCTCAGGGACAGAAGGCGGGGCCAACCGGTCTAAAAAGTTGTCTGCTATAGATCATGAAAGAGTAGTACATGACTGATGATTGAGTGCAGATCTGAAACGTTTTATGTTACGCCAAATTAATGATGGGCAGGTATTCGGAGATAGTGATGTAAAAATGTCTTCCAGTCTTGTTGTTTTTTCTCACGGAGTAATTCGTAAGTGAATTTGATAGTCTAGTAGAGTAGTAGTAGATCTTGTAAAATTTTTAAGTTTTCATCAGACATATCTTGAGCATACTCTCTGGCTACCATTTTCCTCCTACATACAGCTTCAACACATTGAGCATCCCACCATGGTGGAAAAGGAATCTTCCTCGAAGAAGTATCCTGAATGGGAAACAATTGATCTGCTACATCTATTAAGCACTTTGCAAATTCCACAGCTCTTTCAGATTCTGCGCCAGAGACATTATTAGGGAATTCAGAAATTCTACGTTTCAACCATAGTTTTAAATGTAGTCCAATCAGCGTCATGTAATTTATGCTTTAAACAAGGCTTACGTCTAGGAGCAGCTTTGTTTTTAATAAGAGTCGACATAATCAAAGGGAAATGATCACTGCCAAAAGAGTAAGGAAGGGGAGATGAAAGAAGCCAAAGACGGAATACAAATAGCCAACTCAACAACGCGGATGTTTTCGTTGGGGTTTGTGCGTCGAGTTGGAGCACCAGAATTTAAAACAGAGGTTAAGGGTATCTAACATTTCTGGTAAAGATTCCCCAGCATATTAGTCACTCCACTGCTCCACGAACGATGGTGGCAATTAAAATCTCCAAGAACCAAAAATGGTCGTCGAAGACTAATTAATATGTTATTAATTTCATTGAAAACCGAATCAGAGGGACGAGAAAGGTAAATGGAAACAACAGAAATATTTTCAATACAAATACCTACAATATTTATATTATCAGAATTTAGAGAAGAAAAAGGTTTACGGGAAAATGGAACAGAATTTTTGACGAGAATGGCAACACCGCCATATCCGTCAGATCTGTCATCACGTAAACAAGTAAAGCCAGAAATTCTAAAATTAAAATCTGGTTTCAGCCAAGTTTCTGATAAAGCTATAACTAAAGGGTTATATTTATTAACCACACTAAGAACATAAATTAAGTCACTTTTTTAGAAACTATACTCCGACAATTCCATTATATTATCCTGGAAACCATTATCATTCGGAGACTTATTAAAAATTTTATTCAAAGAGACAACGTGAGACGGTTTTAAGACATTACTTTTAATTGGCGAGTTGAAGAAATTTAACAATAGGTCAAGGACTTGGGATTGATTAGATTCTGCATCCTCTGTTCTAAATGTCAGAGCACAACCATTAGAAGGTGCAGGGATTTGAAAATCTTTAATTAGTGCATTGTGAGCAGCACGGTTATACATATATAGCCTTTGGATGTTTTCGGAGGAGAACGTGGTTTTAAAAATACGGTTTTATTTTATGACACAGGACTAATATTGCTGGTAGCGGTACTTGGTCTATTAGATTGTATTGCTCTAGAAGGGGCTGTATTTAAAACATCTGCATATAATTTGGAGACAGGAGGGTGAAGTTTACAGGCTTCCATGTAAGAGATACAGCTGTGTGCCATGGTGTGTTTAATTTGTTTTTGGCGATTAAATTCGGGACATGCTTTGTTTGCGGCAAAATGAAATCCAGAACATATGACACACCAAGCTGCATCTTCATCAACAACAAATTCAACATGAATCTCCTGTATGACCTTGGCCACATTTATAGCATCTAGGAGCTGACCGACACAATGTTTTAGTATGGCCATAATGGCAGCACTTGTAACACTGAATTGTAGGAAAAGTGTATATATCTACAGGTACAGAATTGTAACATATTTGGGAAGAACTTGACCATCAAAGGTAAGTACTACGGATTGAGAAGGCTTCCATGAAGAAGATCCACCAACTTCAACTTTCTAATTTAGTCGTCTCACTTTTATAACTTTTCCACAAGGTACTGGAACAGACACATTTTCTTGAATTTCATCTACGGTCCAATCATTAGGAATACCACAAATAAGACCCATCCTGGTAATACTGAAAGTGGGAATGAATGCTTTGAAATTAGACTCTGGCAAATTTTTATTAGTAATAAAATCATTGGCAGCATTGTAAGTAGAGAAAGCCACAGCGCACCGATTTCTACCTATTCGCTTAACACTGCCGAGAACAATGTTTTTGATATTATTTTTCTTTAGAAAGTTTCCGAAAGTCATTGAATGCAGAGTAGTTCCACTATTTGGAGAAGATTCTATTCTTTGAACATGAACAACATATGGTTGCACATCTGTAGGAAGGTTCTCCTTCCGACCAAAAGATTGTTGTGTGGTTTCTGTAGAAACTGTTGGTTGAACAGTCATCGGTTAACAAATATTGGTGGAGAAGTGACACTCGAATTGTGGGTGTGGGATTCCTCGTTCAGATCAATTGAAGTATTATGGCAAAGACAATATGAATCTTTATTATCAGTTGAATCGGCCTTCTTCTTCCTTCGTTTATCACAATGTCTGCAAATTTTAGGTTGATAACGTCGTTTACGTGATCCTTTACCTATTGATGCAGAAAAATTAGATGTATCCCTGTCCATACCACTCTGATCATCATTTGAAACGGTAACAGTGTTGTTCAAATTATTATCCGAAATAGTCATATAACTTGCAAAAACCGTGCAAAGTGGAGGAGAAAAAGTAGGAAAGCGGACCCCGGGCTCCGCAGCAACACTGCTGAGGACGTAACCGGGACAACGCTCAGACGAGAGAGAGAGAGAGAGAGAGAGTCATATAACTTGCAACAAGGGGATTCAGGCCTGAGCTCAAACCCCCCGCGTCGAAGTCAGGAGGGTCGTTCATACAACGACTATCAAGTGAAAAAAATTTACAAGCTTACCAGAATTACAGAAACAAACTAAAAGATTACAGTTGTATAAACTACCTACAACAAGTATTTACAAACTATAGCCTCAACTGATCAATTATTACAGTAAAAACAAGAATAATTTTTTCCTTACGAAAAACTCTCCCGCCTCGTACGAACTCGTTTCCCGCGCTTTTTTCTAATCTTCTTCTTTTAAATGTTATGGCCCCATCGAAATAATCAATGATTTTGCCAATGTCAAGTAAAAATAACTATGTACAGTAGTTTAGTATTATTATAAAAATTATACAAAAAAAATGGCGATTTCGCCAATGTCCTGTAAAATTTAGGTGTTTACGCACCGTACAGATCCTTTTTTCTAATATTTTTCCATTAAATTTTCCACATTTCTGACATTTTAGACATCTGTCGAGAGTTGAAGTTACTGAACGAAAACGATGGAGCCATTGGTTTTTTTCGCTGTTGTGAGATTATTTTAAATCTCATTTTTCTATTACCTGTACACGTTTGTTTTATAATTCACGCTAACTAAAACTTCAAAAGATATTTCTAAACGTAGTACGTGAGCCACCGGCACCGAAAGAACATTTTTCCATTTTTTTTTTTAATTTTTGGAGGAGAATGAAGAAAAATAGTTTAGAAACATTCGAAATAGGTCCGTGTATTGCACAGAAAAAGGGTATTCCATTTCACGCAGGACATCATGCATGTTGCCGCTTTAGTCACAAAAATAAATACCTTTATTTATCTCCACATTAGAAAACAAAGGAATATTACCGCAGAGGCAGGTAGAGGTACACATACATACTATTACTTAGAGTATTGCATGCAATTACATGCATTCGATAAGGTCACACTCCCCAACCTTAAGACTATTTTTTTCCATCCTCAAGTCCCCAACCACAAACTACTAATACAAGTCCCCAACCGAGGTAACCCTGCTGTCACTGACAAAAAATTGATTCAACGAGAAAAAAACCTTTTAGTAAAATAAATGTCAATAAGTCAAATCTAAGTCGTCATGACAACGAGAGTTGCAAACTGAATCTCAAAAATTTACGTATAAATGGTGTTTAAAAATGCCATTTTTCGATATTTGGTCAGTATTGCAATGGTACCTACGACCGCTCATCAAATGGTTTTTGAGGAAAACCACACGTTTATGTGAATTGCAAAGAATTTGTTACGGTGACCCAGCTGGTACCAAGAGAACATGCAATGTTGAGAAGTCGTTGATGCTGTCGCGTACGAAAGACATTAAAGAAGTTGTTTTGTACCTGGACGGTATGGTGGCAGAGCGGAGATTTGTTCCTGCTAATTTCCGCGAGATTTTGACCCCATCAATTGGAATCATTCTCAGGGTGAAGAAAATCAAGCCTCAGATTCATGAATCTTTTGTTATATCATTCCGTCGTAGTTTGGAGCAAATTTGGAGCTACAGACTTTTAATGAATGATGTAGAAATGCTGCGCGAAATGCAATTCAATAGTGCTGACCTGGAACATGAGGAAAAGCTATTGAAATTATGGACCTTGCTGGTGCCTAACGAAAATTTGATAGGCCGAATTACGAAGCAATGGCAGTACATTGGCTTCCAGGTAATTTTTTTACCCTTATTTTAGTTGTATAAAATTTTATATGAACCATAAAAAATATGTAATATTGTATGTGTGTTTAGAAAACTCCTGCTTATATTGTCCATTTTCTGTTCACAGGGTGAAGATCCAAAAACAGACTTCCGTGGTATGGGACTTCTTGGTTTAGAGAATCTACTGTTTTTCGCAACTGAGTATCCACAAGCCTCTAGCCACGTGTTGAGTCACTCTCATCACCCAAAGTATGGCTATACATTTGCAATAGTTGGTATCAATTTAACTTCAATGGCATACTACTTATTAAAGGATGGGTCAGCCAAAACCTATATGTTTAATGCTAAAAGACACTTGCCTGATATTAACTTATTTCATAGATTTTATTGCTATTTATTTTATGAATTTGATAAGTTATGGATAGAATCCAAACCACAGAACATTATGGAGTTCTCTATGATATTTAAAAAGTTTGAAAATGCAGTAAGAACAGAATTAGCTGACCCTGCATCAGTATTTAGAATAAACATTGAAGTGGATACTGTATAATTAGACAATTATTACTATCTATACACAGTGATGGAATTCAAGACCAATGTTTATGAAATCGTGGTAGCCTAATGGTTTGACCTACTACCTCTCAAGCAGAGGGTTGTGGGTTCAAATCTGGGCTCGCACCTCTGAGTTTCTCGAAATTTAATTTGGAATTTAACATGAGCTTTTGGGTGAAGGTAAACATCGTGACGAAACCTGCATGTCGAAGAAGGTTCCCAACCCTCGGAAAATGTGTTAAGTCCCCAACCTGCATTGGGCCAGCATGGTGGACTATGGCCTAAACCCTCGTCTGGAAGGAGACTCGTGCCCACCAGTGAGACGTATAAAAGGGTTGATGATGACAATGTTTATGATGTTCAAAAAATTGAAGATGACACTTTGGCTGTGACGATTGTTTACATTTTTGGTCTCTTAATTCTGTTGCTGAGTATACATATATGTATATAATTTTGCAAATATATCTGTTTGCTTTGGAATTGAATGTCAGGTCACTTGCATTCATAGGGTAATAATTATAATTTGTAAAGTGTGGATTTTAGTGTTAATTATGTGTGAATAGGAAAAGTATTCTAAATTATATTTAGATAGCATGGTAATAACCATGCATAGAATGCACAAGTTGAAGTTTGTTATGTTTTTGTAAAATTCTCTATAGAATAATAATAATAATAAATAATAAATGACGCATACACTCAACATAGCCCCGCACTAGGGAAACCCTGTGTCGCGGGTGTCATGGACACACACATAGACAACCACAAATTACACCCAAACTCACGAGAGAAATAATTGTAGGCCATACAACTATTTCTCCCGGCCCGGGAATCGAACATGGAACCTCTGCGTGGCAGTCCGGCATGGTAACCGTTCGGCCACGGAGGCAGTTATTATATATAGAGAATTTAAAGAGAATAGATGTTAAAATCAGAATGATATTTAATCACTTTAAATCTTTGTGTCCCTTTTGTGTACATAAGTAAGAGGTAGTTGTTATAAATTCATGATTAAAGACAAATGTAAAGACTATTGTATTCACTCTGTGATTCATGTTACATAACACCATACTAAAGTACAGTATCACCTGACTAATTTGTATGCAAGTACTTTAAATATCTTCAATCACGTGTTTAAAATTGTATTTATGAAAATATTATTATGTTTTGTGTAAAGGGGACATTTATTTGGGAGAATCTTTCGAACATCTTGAAGTATGAAGAAATCTCTGCAGGTGATGTTATTTAAAGTTAATGTGACCGTTAAGATGGCTGGTCGCGTGAGGCGTCTGGCACCGAGTGTACATTCAAGAATTGCTACCTTTTCTGAATAATTGCTACCTTTGATATATTATGAGAACTTTAAAAATGTGATTGACCACCATTCTGACATCGGGACGGCTGGTCGCCACTTTGTTCAGCATGAAGGAAGCAGATTTTCCAGAAGTATGTATTACCAATATTTGCTACCTATTTGATACTTTCACAAATTAAATAGAACAGTAGCAAATAGATAGCAATTATTGGTAATACATACTGGAAAATCTGCTCCATTCATGCTGAACAAAGTGGCGATCAACCATCCTGATATCAGAATGGTTGGTCAATTATTTGTTTAAATTTCTCAGAATATATCAAAGGTAACAATTATTTATAAAAGGTAGCAATTCTTGAATATACACTCAGTGCCAGACGCCACACGCGACCAGCCATCCTGACGGTCACAAGTTAATTACGCTAGGGCAAGGCCGTCAAATAAGCATAGGTACCATCTGAATCAGGCAACTTTTAGAGTTTGGGTTTGATGTCAGTCGTCGTTACCTTCTCGCATTATAGCGGAATGAAATCGTAATTTCATCGATCAAGACGATTTTATCAAATAATATTTGTTTTAACACCAGCTATCAATTTGTACAGGATTTCTGGGTGGTCGCCACTTTTAGAAGAAATTTCAAATTTCATACAAGAATGGTAGACAAGAGTTAGGGGTAGGTCAGGGTCCATAGTCAATTCAAACTCAAAAGTTTGTTTTTTCAAACATCGCTTTCAGATTGCAAAGTAAAATGAAATATTCATAAGTTTTCAATACGTACCATGATGTCGTAAAATATCATTATAGCAATTTCTTTAATTAGTTGGTAGTAAAATTACAATCATATTATACCTCATGTATGTGACCTTATGTTTATTATCCAATGTAGGTAGGTACATTTAGGGCTTTATCATACTGGCGATTTGCGACCGAGTTCATAGCGATAGAAGCCGAAAGCGCAGCTGGTCTCCGCGATTTCGCAGCGACAACGACGCCGTGAGCGCGCTTCTCAACTAATCGACTGGAAAAGAGCGACTACTTATGTGCTGTTTTGCAAACGAGCAAAATATATAGTCCTAAAAAAATTGTTCCTACCTGCAATTGTTAGACCTATTTACATTTAACGAGTTTCTGCATCTGATACAAAATGAGTTAAGACTTAGGACATCACTTAAGTTATCAATGTCACCTGGAAAAAGATTCGTAATTACTTTAGGGTACGTTTTTAAAATTAAGTTCACAACGGGTAATAAATTACTTCTTTGTTGACGGGTAAGCATGACAAAAATGTAGGTACAGGGTCAAGAGCACGTCAAGCTTGACACTTAAGATTTAAATCCATCTGTATGCCGCTTACGATAAGAACGGTCCAAAGTACAAAGCTAGACGTGCTCTTGACTTACCAAATTATTATGACTGCAAGAAAAAGTAATAATCAACACTATAGTGCTTCAATAATAGCAGCTGGCGTGTTCGCGCGATGCGCGCTCACCTGTCTCGCTTGAATTTGCTCGTCTTTCGCCAATATAAAAAGTCCCTTACGATGATGATGACTTGCCGTGCCCTGGAATTATAGTAGAAAATTTCTCAGCCTCCACCAGATCAACGCAATTGTCTGGCACTTTTATTTATTACAAGGTATATATAATATTACGTGTTACTACTACGCGTTCCATGAGGCACTATCACCCTATTTCAGTTCCCTTATAGACAAAACAATTTTCAATGTAGAGCTAGCAAGAGCTTGGATAGTGTGCTGAGCAATCATGACCTGAATGTTGATATATTCAATTGTAATGTTGATGCGCTAAAGCGTAAACTCATGGACTCTCTATTTATTTAATAATTTGTGACTGTTGGCGCAGGTAGGTATTGGGTTGTTATATTTATGTATGTAAGTGCATGTTGTTAACAAATACTGTTACCATAACAAATATTGTTCGTTTGTTTCATGCTCATGTTAGATTTGTCTGAAGGTACAGGTGGAAACCTGTAATTGACTTTATGTTAATAATAACGGCCATACAAATATTACTTCCGGCACGGGAATCGAACCCGGGACCTCTGCGTGGCAGTCCGGCATGGTAACCATTCGGCCACAGAGGCAGTTGTTGTTTCTTTCCCTGTTTTTATTAAATGGTTGAAGCTGTTAGTTTTCCATAAATAAATAAATAGATTACAGGCATTGTTACGCGTAAGTTATTGACTTGTTATGTCAACGATATCTTTGCAAAAGATAATTTGTGATGTAGAAAAGGTTATCATAAAAGGCCGCGCCAAAATTATTTTTGTGACTTTATCGTTCGAACATAAGTTTTAATTTTGTTGATATTCTAAATAAAACCAGTGAAAAAAAATGCTACAATTAATAGCAATAGCGTTCATTGGTATCCTTCTTTATCTATACACAACAAGAAATCTTAGTTACTGGAAGAAATCTGAACAATCTCTCAAACGATCAGAAAACTGATCGTTTGAGAGAGGATTTTTCTAATATTGACTGTTTGAAGCTAACACGGTAAATGAGAAGATAAAAATTTTTAACAATCTGTTAATAAAGCTGTATGACTCTCATGCCCCACTCAGACCAGTGCGCGTTAAGCATCTGCCTGCGCCTTGGCTTACACCATCAATAAAGAAAATCATGAAACGTAGGGACAAGGCCAAGTCGATCCTTAGGAGGTTTCCAGGTGACGATAATTTGCTTTCCTATAAACTGCTGCGTAATCTTTGCAACAGACTGTGTCGTGACGCCAAACGGCGTTACATCCATTCGTCGATGGAAGGCTTGTCTATGGGTCAAACCTGGAAGTTCTTGAGATCAATTGGTGTAGGTAAAGATCGTGACTGTACTGTTGACTTACCCGATCTCAATTCACTCAACAAATACTTTACCAACTCACCATTTACAGTTGCTGACTCTATCAAGACTTCCACGCTCACCTCTCTGGGCACTGTTGCACGTCCTGCTTATGAGCCTTTTTCTTTTCGCGAAGTCACTGAGGGGGAAGTTAAGAAAAGTATCCTATCCATTACTTCCAAGGCCGTGGGTGAAGATGGTATTTGCCGTGACATGCTGATACCTATCCTGGATGACGTTACATCAATTATCACACATATTATGAATTGTTCACTTGCAACTGGCGTCTTTCCTAGCGACTGGAAATTAGCCCACGTCATTCCCATCCCTAAATCCGCTACTCCCACGGCTTTCTCCCAATTTCGTCCTATCTCCATCCTACCATTCCTGTCCAAGGTCCTTGAAGGCACTGTTCATAAACAACTTTTCTCATTTGTCTCTCGTTATGATCTTATAAGTACATATCAATCCGGTTTTCGTCCTGGTCATAGCACAGTAACTGCCTTACTTAACGTCACGGATGATATTCGCCACGCCATGGATAACCGATTGTTTACCATTATTGTGTTATTAGACTTCAGCAGTGCTTTCAACTCTGTCGACTATGACATCCTTCTTGCCATTCTCTGCTCTCTTAACTTCTCCCCTGCTGCAATCGCTTGGTTTTCAGACTACCTCCGCAATCGCCTTCAAAGGATCAAGCATGATGACACTTATTCTGATTGGTCTCCTTTGACTTCAGGGGTGCCTCAGGGTGGTGTACTTTCACCTCTTCTCTTCTCGCTGTTCATAAATGAACTCACAAAACGAATAACTCCTCCGTTCCACTTATACGCTGATGACGTGCAAATTTATCGACACTTTGATGTAGCTAATACCCTATCTGCCATTGAAGATATTAATAAAGATCTTCTTGTGGTGAAGTCTTGGGCTGATGCGTTTGGTTTGCTTATAAACCCAACGAAATCACAGGCAATAATCGTAGGTAGCAACAGACTTTACTGTAGGTTGGACATTGATAATCTCGCCAAGGTTTCGTATAATGGAGTGAGTCTTCCATATGCTGATAATACAAAGAACCTGGGTCTGATAATTGATCATACACTGTCTTGGAGACCGCAGGCAAATGAGGTTAGTCGACGCATGCATTTTTCCTACCACTCTCTCAAGCGGCTTCAATTCTTCTTGCCATTCAATACCAAGGTTATGCTTGCTCAGTCTTTACTACTTCCTCTTCTCGACTATGCCGATGTTTGTTATTTGGATGCTACTGAGGAGCTGCTTAACAAACTGGAGCGCCTACAAAATCTGGCAATCCGTTTCATATTCGGTTTACGGAAATATGACCGTGTCTCTGAATTTCGGACTAAGTTGAAATGGCTACCAATCCGACTTCGCCGAGATATGCACGTTCTTTGTCTCCTTTACAAAATTCTACATTACCCCCAGCTTCCTCATTATCTATGTTCCCGTTTTTCTCCCTTATCCCCCAGTTCCCGCCCAAAACGTACCTGTGACACTAGATCACTAATAAATCCTCAATCCAACTCGAAATTCTTCCACAACTCTTTCACGGTAAGTGCAACTCGTATGTGGAATAAACTGCCTGCTGGCATTCGTGACAGTCCATCGGTGCCATCTTTCAAACATAAATTAAAAGAGCACTACCTGTCGAACGCGTTAGATAGTTAATAGGTAACATATATTATAAAGTACTAATTTGTTTAGATTATAATATATATTCTGCTTATGTTTGTATTTATGTATATAAAGTTCATGTAGGGTCACTTGTTCGACAATGAGCCACCCAAAATTCAAACGAT
>NW_020653854.1:17923860-17964995 GCF_003589595.1 Hyposmocoma kahamanoa
GACTCATTGTGTACAATTGGCTCATTGTTCAACAGGTGACCCTACGTGTGTATGTCTGTCATATGTACATATATTATCTCATATCATATCATATCATCATCCTTTATATGTATATATATTATTTATATATATATTATATATATATATATATATATTATATATATATATTATATATATATATAGATATATATATTATTAAATTTTTTTTTTTTACTCACAGTTAAATTTTAATTTTATTGTACTATAATTAGTCCCGCAGACTTCATTTTTCACCTAGGCTGGGGTTGGCTGGAAGAGATCTCTTCTAGAGATAAGCTCACCTTTGTATATGTCCTTTATAACTTGTGTTTCATGTATCTTTTCTATGTGCAATAAAGGGTTATTAAGAAAAGAGGGGTAAAACATGACAAGCCACTACCGATTTTCGGGAACAGTCTTCGACAATTTCTCATGCAGATTAGTTTAAGTGATCTCGCTGTGGCAAGATACAGAAAGTATCCACAAGAAAAAATGGTTGGTTTCTACGCCGGCAATAGTTTATGACTCGTTTTAAGAGATCTAGAATTGATTAGGCGTGCTCTAGTAACAGATTTCCATTACTTCTATCCGAGGGGAGTTAATATTTATAAAAAGGCGATGGAACCGCTAATGATGAACCTTTTCACTATATTTGGAAATTAGTAAGACAAAGAATGACCTCGGCATTTACAAGTGGAAAACTTAAATCTATGTTTCCTAAGCTCTCATAGTGGAAAGAGCCGAGAAATTACAAATTATAGCTGCGACAGCCGCGGAAACTGGTAAAGAGGTGGACATTCGAGAACTCATGGCTAGATACACGACGTATTTCATTGGAGCATGTGGCTTCGGTATAGAAGCAGACGCATTGAATGACGAGCATACCGCCTTCCGTAAACTAGGCAAGCGTATTTTCACAGTCACCATAAGAGACGGCTTTGTAAATATGATGAAGCGACTTGCGCCGAAAGTTTTTAAACACGTTCATTTCTTCGCACCAGAAATTGAACACAATACAATTTCTTTAGTTAAAAGTATTATGATGCAAAGGAATTACAAGGTGACAGGACGAAACGATTTTATAGATCTGCTTTTGGAACTTAAAGAGAAAGGCAAAATGATTGGTGAGTCTATAGAAAAGAAAAACCCAGATGGAACTCCGCAAATAGTGGAATTAGAATTAAATGATATAATAATGGCTCAAGTGTTCATATTTTTTGCGGCTGGTTTCGAGGCATCCTCGTCGACGACAGCTGGCTTTCCATCCGGATGCACAGAAGAAATGTCAACATGAAATTGATGAAGTATTGAGCAGCTATAATGGCAAACTCTGCTATGAAGCTGTTAAGGACATGAAATACTTAGAAATGGCATTCAGGTAAGAATATCAGAACAATGTTAAAAAATAATAAAACGTCTTTGCAAAGGTTATCTTCTAAAAAGACAGTTTATGTTCTCCGTGTAATTAATCTGTCTTAGAAGATAACTTTTGCAAAGGCGTTTTATTTATTTTTTAATAACTTATAGAAGCTTCCTAAAATAGTGAAAAAAAAGTATGTTTAGGTAGAAATTGGGTAGTAAATAGTTATATAAAAAAAATATATATACTGCTAGAACTATGAAAAACGTAAAGTAGTCAGCCAACCTGATGTCAGAATGGCTGGCCACTTTATTTCCTTTATATTTCCGCTAGGGCCAAGGTAGAAAATAATATGTCAATAAAGGTACTACTATTTATAGTAGAAAATAGGTAGTAAATAATGAGCACAGTTTGATTTGTATATTTCGTTTGGTCCAGCCATCCTGACGGACACAAGTTCATTATGCTATGTATGTACAATATCGTTGCAAAAATTCGCGTCCATTCCGTTCCGCCGCAATATTGATTGAGCCTAAATGCAGTGCACCCTGGGTACTTATATACTAAATATGCGTGTATTTGATCAAGTACGCGCAATAAGAACACAATATGATGATTTGCAATAAATTATGGATGAAACATATTATTCAAACAGTAATTGATATGTGTCCTTGATATATTATATTTGTAATTCCATTATTGTCGACTCTGTATTGAAAAACTTTAATTTCAGGGTAAGCATGCGAATGTATCCTCCTCTAGGTTTTATAAGCAGAAAAAGCGCAAAAAAAATACCATTCCAGCTACTAACATCACAATAGACGAAGATGTATTAATGATCATACCAGTTCATGCTTTGCATAATGATGAGCAGTACTTTCCTGAACCAGAGAAATTCAAACCAGAAAGATTCCATCCAGATAAAGTCGGCAACATCAAGAAGTACACATATTTACCATTTGGAGAAGGACCGAGATCTTGTATCGGTAAGATTGAGCATTCTTAGACATATGTACATATTTGCAAACTCAAAGCTTGTAACGATTACACAGCAACAGGGAGAAGTTTAATAAGAAAGTAGGTAGGAAATAACTGCAATCCGTATCCGGTTGTCAAAGGGAAGTACATCAAATGTTAAAACCAATGTTTGGCCAAATGTTTTAGTGAATTATTCGCATGAATTGTAATGAAATGGTCAAAAGTATTGACAGTGAGATTAAGTATTGATAAAAATGGGTAGCTGCTACATTAAGGGGTGCGGCAGTAGAAAAAGCGGAAATCAACCGAATGTTATTATTATTATTATTAGTGTTATCTTTCGCCTATAAATCATACAATAGCCGAAATATCTCATGTAATTAGAGTCATTTAAGTAGTTTATTCATAAGTATTGCCCGAATTTTGCTTTGGTTACTTTAGATTGCCTGTTCGTTAGTATATTTTGATGATTGTTGATAACGATTATTTTGAGATAGTGTTGTTCTTGTAAGCAGACATATTATCGATATTCTGTTATTAAAACAATTCATTACGAGTTCGATTTTTAAAGTTTACCTACAAATGAAAAAAGAAAGAAAGAATGGTTGGAAATTATGGGACTGCCGAACATAAACATTGGACCAAATACCATCTTCGTTTGTTCGCTCCATTCAAATTTAAATAGAACTTTGAATGTAATGTATGTATGTATATATATGACATGACAATGCATTTCCAGCGTTACATTTATTGGTAAATAACTTTACATTTAATTTTGATTAAAATGGCACATTACTTGCCTAGTAATAATAGCCTAGTATTAATCATACTTCGATTACAGTAAACTGCACAAATTTGCAAACATAAAACACATCAACAACAGTTTCAACATTCAAGCCATACATTTGCATGTCGATATTGACTTATCTATGATTATGGTACAACACTAAGTCCGTCATTTGTGGTGGACATTTTTGGTTTAGGTAGGGACGTTTATTCCGTAGATAAGGCAGCTCCTTTCCTTTATTTTTTTCCATCCTCTAAGGAGCACACCAATAAACTACTCAGAAATTTTACATTATCAAGATAGACGTTAAATCAATATGGCGGATACTTATTTATATTTTTTTTTATTGAGCTATGCATTTCCCGTGATCACAGGTGAACGCCTCGGACTTATGCAGTCAATGGCTGGTCTGGCAGCCCTACTTAGCAAGTTCTCCGTAACACCTTCAAAGAGTACGCTGCGACACCACATTACTGATCCTTCCTCTCTGATAGTATAGACAATCAAGGGTGGAGTACCTTTAACATTGATTCGAAGTAAATATTACAGTACAACCACGGTGAAGAACAATAAATTTTGTACGGACGACAGGCACGTCACATTAATATTTAATACTTAAGTTGAACTCTATGCCACTTCCAATAAGACTCTTCTTTAAGTTCTGTCCTGGAGCTGATATTACTTTTAAAAAGAGTAGGTATTACATGTAGATAACAGTAATATCTATATTAAGTAGGTAATACTGAACGCATTTAACAAATAAGTATTCTGTAACTGCTTTACGATGACATTAAAATGTAATCGTCAGTGGTTAATTATCTTAGTTTTTTATCTGTGTACAGTACGTTCATACTTTATACGGTAATTTATCAACGATAAAAATAAATGGAAACTATGGTGGAGTTGCGATTAATACCGAATAAGTTTAGAAGTATAATTGTTAATAGAAATCAGGCGATGGTAATAAAACGATATTTTTATTAATCATTCCATAAAAATACATGTTATTTATGATACCACATCTATTTTTCATTTTTTTACATACTTTGAAAATAACTTAACGATTTAAAACTATAACGTAGCATTTCACTACGAGGACATTTAAGTTTACAAAACGGAAATAAATGATAATAAAGTCGGGTTTTCACTATACGAGTACACTCGGATGACTACTCGGACGCTACTCGGAGCGTGTAAACACATGATCAGAGTGAACTTGGACGCGGTTCTATTCTTACGAGTATACTCGGATTATGTTATGAAAACTAACTAAAATATTAGGAAGCAGTAGAGCTCTTTGTGACAGAGTTCATCCAGGATAATAGTCCCACATTATCTATTTCTGCCGCCATGCAGCAATGTGAGCATTACTGCAGGTGAAATTACAGGCACATGGGACTTGTCAACTTATGTCTCAGGGTGACGGGCGCGGTAGCGGTGCCCCTAATATCTTTGTGATTTAAAGCTCTGAGTGGCACTGCAACTGTTATGGATAGGCATTTCGCTTACCACCAGGTGCACGACTTGTTCATCCCGTCACTTGGTATTATAAAAAAAAAGCCAAAACGGTGCCTACTAAGAAAAAGTGGACTTAACGTGATAATTTCAGGTTTCAAACGTATTTTTATCTTTCTCTTGCACTTCTCGAATAAAATTATTTGAAGCACTCAGTTGGTCACATCTTAAAAAAGCATTTTCTGGCTTAAATTTTTCTCTTGCTTTGTTTTTTCCCTTCCATGATTTTGTATTTCAGCATTTAATATAGCTGCTACAACTCATATACCTCGCTGCGGCAGATCAACGTCATCATCTTGATTATGCAAGGAGATAAATGCTACTTGAACGCTGATGAATTCGTAAGATGTAAATCAAAATCCGAGTAGACTCTTATCTATCGATGTAGCTAGCGCACTCGGTCCGAGCGTACTCATATAGTGAAAACCCGGCTTTAAATATGAATGCAAATAATACCTATAAAATTTTTCATCGAATTTATCCCCGTTTTGTAATGTTAGTATAATAATAATTAATAATTTTAACTATTGTTTAAGGACGGACACTTATACCATTTCTTTTAATAATTTAAAAAATAGTCCCCTCTAAAAATTCACTCAATAATCTTAATTCCCACATAATGACATCACTATCATTACGATAAATAAAATAAAGATACAAAAGTATTAAAATAATAAATGCATTGGTAAACGTAGATACTATAGACTTTGCTAATATTTAAATCACTTGTATAGGAAGTTTTATATAAACAGCCTAAAAACTACATTAAGTAGCTTTTTTGTTTGCTCCATATATGATGACATGTTGAAATAAAATAATGCATAACATTGTCACATGTTTAAAAATGTTTTGTTTTGTTTGTATATGTTAATAAATGAAACCTACTCATTATTATCCCCTCTAACACGAATTAACCTAATTTACAACAGCGGTAAAAACTTATTTCTTCCATGTAGAATCTATATTGCGATGTAAATACGCTAAATCAAAATTGTAAATCACGTCCATTAGCGTCATAAGGGCGATATTAGAAGCAAGCCCAAGCGATGCATCAAGTTACTTGCTCTTCTTGTCTTTTTTCGTTTCCCTTGTGGGTCGTGCTCTCGCTTTTACCAATGCTATGAGAGCTGTTATGGCTACTAGACCGAATCCCACGACGCCGATTTGCCAGATCCATGGATATTTTGCGAGGATGTCTAGACCATAAGCCATGCTGAACTTGATCATCACGACGCACCACTCTACTATTTCATCGCTGAAAATGGATTTATTTATACATTATAAAATACATAATTTTTATCTTAACTCGATCTATGATCATTAATTAATCATTCATTGAAACATAAACATATCCATCTTAAAGTTTTTTTTTTTTAGTTAGGAGTCCCGTGATGCTTTTCTTCCTCTGTCATTTCATTACTCAGCAGATTGTGTTCTACCAATCCAATACCTACCCTAGACTTTTTCAAACAGGTCAAGCTCAAACAATATTTTTCAACCAAGAATGTTGCCAAGGCATTTGTGTGCAGTGACAGTTTTAGTTTATACTTTTGCTTGTGTGTCAAAATCTCCTGTTTCTTAGTCCTTCAAGATAGTTATTTCCTGGGCCCTTATAAACTAAAAATATTGGACTTATGGACTTTAGTACACTATAAACACTGAAAAACCTCTATGTTAAACGTTCTGCTAACATTTAAATGACTATGATCATAATGTTTTTAAATCAAACTTTATAGTGTTTTTTTTAATGAGACAGTATGGGGAAATACGAAACCACAGAAAATACAAGGAAACTGTGTTAGAAAAACTGTGTTGTGCAAACAATTTATACATAGTCAATTTTTTGGTCAAGCGTGAGTTGTCCATAAAAATGAATAAAATTGAGCAAATTTTTTTAGTGCTGATCGACTGTTTTATGTAAGGATCATTTTATTGTATGGGACGAAAAAATCGGGACAGTTGAAGTCGGTAAATTTTAATCAAATATTTTCTATACAAAATGAATAATAAAATAGACTAATTTTTTTTTCAAGGCTGATTACTTTATGTAAGGATCATTTTATTGTATTGTAAGAAAGAATTGGGACAGCAGAAGTTGGACTTTTTTAATAAAACGATTTTTTCATACGAAATGAATAATTTGACCAACTTCTGCAATCCCGATTCTTTTCTTCCAATACAATAAAATCATTCTTATAAGAAACTGAATCTATCAGCATTAAAGAAATAATTAATTTAAAAAAAAACCATTTTAGAAACCATTATTAAATTTGAGTAACTTCTGCTGCCCCAATTATTTTCGTCGCATACAAGGAAATCATCCTTATTAGAAACAGTACATAGACACAGTTTCTAATAAGGATAATTTCCTTGTATGCTGATAGCAGCATTAAAAAAAAATTCTAAATTTTATTCATTTTGCATGAAAAACATTTGATTAAATTTAATAAACTTCTGTTGTCCCGATTTTTTTCATCCCCTACAATGAAATGATCCTTAATGAGATGAAACAGAGTCGATAAGCACAAAAAAAAAAGTCAAAGTCAAAGATTATTTATTCCATAGGTAAAATAAATTTACACTTGAAAACGTCACAGTTAAGCTACTGTTCGTTCACTACGCTGACCTCACTGAGAAGAAACTCTAGGGATTGCTCTTTTCAAATAAACTGAAATGCTATGGAATACACTTTGAATCAAATTTGTGTGGATTCTGGAGCCATGTCGTCTTTCCATACATCTTTACCTAACACGTAGTCTTCAACTTTGTAATATGATTTTTCGATCAAAATATGTTTAATGTAGTTTTTAAACTTAGGAATTGATAAACTTAATATATGCTCCGGAATCTTATTGTAAAAACGTATACAGTTCCCCATAAAAGAGTTGTTTACCTTGGTTAAACGAAATCGTGGTACCATGAGTTTGGACTTAGCTCTAAGGTTAATATTATGGATATCTTCTTTCTTATTGAAATTATGTATATGTTTACGGGCATATAAAATATTTGAGTAAATGTACTGTGATGCCACAGTCATGATACCAGTCTCCTTAAACTTTTCTCTGAGAGATACCCGAGAACTTAGACGGTACACAGAACGAATCGCTCGTTTTTGCAATACAAATATGGTTTGAATATCTGCCGCTTTACCCCACATGAGAATCCCGTAGGACATTATACTATGGAAGTAACTAAAGTAAACTAGTCTAGCAGTACTAACATCGGTAAGCTCACGTATTCTGCGGACTGCGTATGCAGCGGAGCTTAATCTGCTGGCCAGAGACGATATATGTGGAAACCATTGAAGTTTACTATCTAAGGTCACTCCCAAGAAGACTGCTTTATTAACAAGGTCTAACTTTTCTCCGTTTATTTCTATGCATGGACTAGTCGATTTTACGTTAGGTAATTCAAATTTAACACATTTTGTCTTCTTGGCATTAAGCAATAAATTGTTAGCATTAAACCAATACACTACCTTAGAGAGGGTATCATTAATATGGTCATAGTTAATGTCATGTCTGTCTGTTTTAAAAATCAAGGATGTATCATCAGCAAACAACACTATTTCGCAATGGTCCTTAACAAAGAATGGCAGATCATTAATATAAATCAGAAATAAGAAAGGTCCAAGTATTGAGCCCTGCGGAACACCCATTTTTACTGGAGAACCCAAAGAAGTCACTCCATTTATGTCTACTTTCTGAATTCTACCGTTGAGATATGACCAGACAAGTTTCGACGCCTTGCCATTTACACCGTAATGTTCCAGCTTCCTAATAAGAGTGATATGATCAACGTAATCAAATGCCTTTGAGAGGTCACAGAAAACACCAAGTTCTCAAATCTTAACATTGACTTTGCATTATCTATAGAATTGATAATAGATATGAATTTGATGTTTAGTATATTTGGTTTTGTTTTGGTTAGAGCTCTTGTTAATCCATTGTTATCTTCTTTACAAGAATGGGAGGACATCGCGCTTGCTGTGTGTCAATGAGTGTGAGCTATTATATATATTATTGAATAGTCTATTCTATGAATGAAACCGAAACTCTAGTCTGTTGTCAGTTTAAATATTAATTTGCATGTTCTTTAAAATCGAAGTGCAAAGCCTCATTAAATTAATATTTTTTATATTTTGCGAGACAGTTTTTAGTTTTGTGACTTATTCTGAAATAAAAACGAACAGTAAGTACTTACAATGGCGAAGCTAGGAGAGGCACGGGTTCTCCTTTGGAATTTTTGTACCAATCTTGAGCAAATGCTACAAAGGACTTCACGTCATTCTTTGGCAAATCGTATTTGTAGACTTTTCCCAGACGGAAACTGAAATAGTAAATTAAATAACTAATACTAATTTTCTATTTACAAAACTGTTCTATCACATTATGTTTCACAACTGATTTTTTAATTAAAATAGGCAATAGTATCAGTGTACTCATCACCATCAGTGTTTATCTCAACATAATATTGGCATTACATTAGTCCTTTTTATTCACATAACAGCAAATCAAAGTCATGATTTCCTCAAGTAATTGTAATAAGTAGATCAACTTATTTAGATTTAAAACTTATTTATGGTTCCATTACATCTAGCATTTATTCAAAAGTACGTACAATAAGAAAGCTGGTAATTTGGACACATGAAAGCGTTTGGCAGTGTTAGCGCCGGCGAGATTTGCGTCAACGCGCGCCACGTTGATGCGCCCGCGCAGCGTCGCGCCTACTCCTTCCCACACTGCATGCAGACGCTGACATTCTACACACGAGGCACCATAGCTACAAACATACAATAATTATCACTTCACGATAAGAATTAAACAGTGTTAATAAAATTACACACACATTTGCAAAGGTAACACTCTTTGTCATTGTACTTAATGGATTATTATTTGTCATTATTATTGAATAGAACAGCCATTTATGAACTTAATTACTAATCAGTATTATTATTATTATTTTATATACATAAGTAAATAGAACTGATACACTACTGTATTGGGACAATCCTGTAAAAATAGCCGTATGTACAAAATAAATAAAACGATATCACAAATGTACATGCAATGCAAATGATTGCATTGGATTGCAATCTTTTGATTTGCATTATGTCATTCTTCATAACCCGTTTTTAAATTATTAAAACGGGTTATGAAGAATGACATAATATTCCATATTATCATCACCATTCATGACATACACTTAATAGATTAGTCTTTCCCACTAGTCCCTACCAGCCCCTGGTGGAGGCAAGTGGATTTTTTCCACTCTTCCCTACCACACCGTCTCTGGTTGGGATAAGTGGAAATGAAATTCCACTACCCAACCGTTTCTATTAATAAGTACAGTCGAGAATAAAACTATGGCAATGAAAAGTATGACTATTTATTTATAAACATCGGACATTAGGCACATCTGAACAGAATGCGAGTATAGTTTGAAGACTAAAAAGCTCTTTATCAATCCATGCTTGTTTCAATGCTAGGCATAGACCACCATACTGGCCCAATGCAAGGTACACATGTTTTCAAAAACTAATATGAAATTTCCATAATATATCGGTTTCAACACAACATAAGAAAAATGTTGAGTTGATGAATTATATATAGCTGAAGAATAATTTGATATCGTAAACTGCACACATCATTTTGGAGTGTCAATGGTGCATGCTGCTTGATTGAAATTGTGTCACATGCATATGGGAGGTAAGTTTTCTCTCAACAATGGTATTGTAGATTTTCTGAGAAGAGCTCACTGGTTTATTTTAGCTTTAATTTTATAATATAATTAAACTGAAATAATACTTACAACATAATAAACCAATCCCCAGTAGTGGCCCCAGTGGCAGCCTGTGTTATGTGCTCAAATATTTTATCTGTAAGTTCCTTCACAGCTGGAGTTTGATTCTTGTCAAAGAAGCCATAGATTTCATTTTCATCTGGCTCACCTGAAAACCATATAAGAAACTAGTGAAATATAAGAAACACAGGATAAAATTGGATGTCCTACTTGGTAGTTACTCAAAGGTAATACAATAACAATACACTTGGCCTTCGCCAAGTGGTGCACAATATGAGTGGCTGTTCACAAATTTTTCAAAGCCTCGCACTGTAGAAACCCTATATTGTGGTTGCTTTGTTGATGGACACACACATAAAAAACTACAATTACACCCAAAGTCACAAGAAAAATAAATGTCCACCATACAAATATTTCTCCCGGTCCGGGAATCGAACTATTGCATGTGTGTGTGTGTAATCGAACACACTGGCATGGTAACTGTTTGGCCATGGAGGCTGTACAGGTCAACGTACATTATTGTGCAACAGACAATATGCAACATCACAACCTACATTGGGCACATGCAAAATTTATAAATAATTAATAATAATTATCAGTACAATAAAGTTACTCCGTAGTATTGGTTGAGTATTATTTCTACAGCATCTTTGTCCTCTCCCTGCATCATCTCGCTGATATCACCTGACATATTACTGTATGAGACAAGCATCTCGTACTGAGGCAGTTTTCCTTTTTATTTATTGCTGGTGCCCTTTTAGGATTTAGCCCGTATTAAGTGCAAAAAATACTTATTAATTAAATGATTTTTTTTTCTTTTCTTTTTGCCAACATGCAATTGGTCTTATGTGTGACCATAAGCAGTTCATTTTTTTATATATTTTGGCATACCCTTCCAACGTTGGATTGCCTTTGAGTGGAAAACTATACAGCTCAGTTAGTTGAATCCCAAATGTGTTTACGCTTCAATCTTCTCGTCCAAGGTAATACACACAGTGCACTAGCTAGTTTATTAGTATGAGTGGCTATTGTTTCTTTATACGACTTAGTTAGCCTAGTGATTTCCTCAGTAATTGTAGGCATTTTAAGATATTCATGGATCTCATGTATTTTAATGAAATGAGGTTTTAAAAACCAATTTTTGGCCTAAGAGGTGATATAGATGTATAGGAAGCGTGTAAGATGATTTAGTAAGCTGTAATTCAGTTACTAGTATATTGAAACAAGAAACCAAATAAGCAGAATATATCTGAATGTAAAACCTTATAATCAATATAAAGGCAATTTGGTCAAGCTAAATCAGGATAAAAGGGCAATGTTAGAAGTTGTTACATGATACATGTTGATTTGTATTTAATGTTTATAAAAAATAAAAGCTTACCACTATAAAGTAAAGGTATCCCATGTCTAAAGAAAACAAGGGCCGGTTCTTTGGTGGGATTGTAGAGACGTGCCAAGTGACTGTTCACAGCTTTCACTGTCTCAGCACTCATGTGTTTATTGAAATCCGAGTGGAGCCCTTCCAGCAGTTTTTCAAACTTGTTACAAGTGTCACAATTAGGTCTAGCTTTAAAGATAAAAAGAAAAATAACTATTTAATATTATAAATAAGCACTACAAATTTACAGCTGTTTGAACATTTTTAAAAGTCACGATACTTACTGAACAAAACAATAAGTTTTTCTCTATCTTTTATCAACTGTAACAAATCATCGTCGCTTACACTTCTCAAAGTTTGACTTTCGGCTAGAGTAATAAGGAATACGGGTAATAAACTTAGTTTCAAAAACATGTTGACAGTGTTTAGGCGCAAAGGGTATGGTTCACAAATTAGAAGAATATGTATGTATGGTTCGTCCAGTCAGAAAAACTATACAATTTTTATAGCAAAGGTGTGTGTCACAAAGAGTGTTTTTACAAAAATCGTTCTGAAACGGCACACACAGATAACTGTAGACAAGTAGAACTAATAAGAGATACTACGTGAAACGGATCACAGATAACTGTAGACAAGACGGATACCTACTCAAACGAAATGGCAGCGTTGCCAATGCCTATTCCCCAAAATCCCCATAAATTAAAGTCCCCAAATTTGGGGAGAGGTAAATTAATATTCCCCACAAATTCCGCACATCTCGAGTTCTCATTATTTATTACAATGACAAACAGAAAGAAAAATTTAAAGTAAAGTAAAAATGTAAATGTAATGCAAATCATAAAATAGATGACCTTAAATCGTTTATTTATTTTGATGAGACTCAACAACAAGTCATTAAAATCCTTAAAACTCAAGGCAACACTCAATAAATAAATAATATTAAACTACCCGATTTCAGGGGACTATAAGTCGAAAACGCTTATTACATTACCCGTAGATAGGGGAACTGTCTATGACATTCACTACCCTTACGTAGGTAGTGAATGGGCCATTTTATGTCTAGGCGGATTGCAAGTCAAAAAATAATGAATACATCCTTTAGGCCGACTACATACAGCTCGAATCCCGTTTCAGCAAAACCATACAAATTACGGACTTATCACACACATACAGTTCTATTCCGTTCGAAATTATTCCGATTCGAAAATCCGTGAGGTGGCTTGCGCACGAAAAAAGCCGTTTCGAATGCAAGTCTTCCATAAATTTAATAGGGCCGCAACATCAGTTGTAAATTCCGTATCTACAAACGTATTTCTGGACTCAATGCTTTGCGTCTTTCAGCTGAGTCTTGTTATTCGGAACGGAAATAAACTTATTGAATTCGCAGTTTTTGTAATATATTAACATTTTAATTGAACTTGACCACGTTCTGTTTGCATAATCATTTTAAATCTGTTTTAGAAGCCGTGAAGCTCCTTGTGAAAAAGTTCGCCCTGTTCGTATCTATTTCTGCCGCCAAGCACTAATGTGAGCATTACTGCGTTCCGGTTTTGAAGAGTAAGGGTGAAATTATAGATAACATAGGACTTGGCAACTTGTGTCTTGTGTCTAAATTTACTTCCAAACACCACAGGATGCAAACAACTTTATTGAGAGTCCGCTCCTTAACAATAAAAAACTTTCTGCTGTTATCCCCCGCTTTCACCTCACTCGCAATGGTGTTGTTCGCCAGATCCCCTTGGAATGGTCCCTCGAGGAATTGGTTCACTCCATCAAATGCCCCCCAAAGGTTAAAGTTATAAAGGCTAGGAGGCTAAATAAAAAGCGTATAATTGAAGGACAAGCCACTTGGGAGCCATCTGCCACTGTAGTGTTGACATTTCTGGGACAGATCCTCCCCGAGAAAGTATTTTGTTTTAATATGTCTCTCCCAGTGGACCTATATGCTCTACCCATCATTCAATGTCACAAATGCTGCCGCTTTGGACATGTTCGTGAACAATGCCGTTCTAATCCGCGTTGCTCCAGATGCGCCCAGAATCATGATGGGTCCTCCTGCACCGTTCCAGATGATGCTGTGTCTTGTCTTCTCTGTTCTGCCTTCCATAAAGCTACAGATTCAAGGTGCCCTGAGCATGCCCGTCAAAAGTTAATTAAAAAAGTGATGGCTGAAGACAATATTGGTTACATAGAAGCTTCCAGACGATTCAGTTCTGTCCGGAAATCATATGCTGACATGACATCTCCTTCCCAGCACCCGCAGACTCCCCCCTCTCCCCACCCCTCTCAAACAGTTAGGTCTCCTCCCTGTACCCCTGCCCGCCCACAGTCCCAGATTCCTTCCACATCTTATCGCAAGACAACTTTTTCAGAAAGCCGCCACAGTCAAGAACAAACACAAGGATACGATAGATACTCACATAACCTCATAACATCTACACCAAAATCTTTGCAATCTAATGGGTGTTCTCTCCTTAGAGACCACTCAAATAATAATAACCCTTGTTCTACTAGTCCAAATGACAACCTGTCAGATATTATAACTAATTTAATTATAAATGTACTTTCCAAATTTAATGACATCTTACCGTACAATGGCCTTGAAATTATTCAAAGTATGATCTCAAAACTATTACAATCTCTTTTATCCAACAATGACATCAATTCTACAATGGAACGCCCGTAATATAAAAAATAAAAAACACGAACCTATTTTTCTGATAAATAAATATCACCCCGTAGTTTTTGGTATTTCCGAGACATGGTTAAAACCGGGAGCCCTATTCAGAGTTCCTGGCTATGCATGCCTTCGGGATGACAGAAGTGATGGGTGGGCTGGATGTGCCCTACTAGTGAAAAGGAACATCATATATACACAACTCTCCATCCCCACACACTCCACAGGCCTCCATGTTGTCGCTATTAGAGCACAAAACAAATCATTTGTCTCTGTCTACATTCCCCATCCTAGCCTTGACCTCATCATAGAACTATCCGTGATCCTCTCATCCCTCCCTTCCCCCCTAATTGTTTTAGGAGATTTCAATATACGCCACTCGCTGTGGGGATCTCACATCTGCGACTCTTTATCCTCTGCTTTTCTCGATCTTCTGGACAACACAAATTTATGTATAGTTAATGATGGCTCTCCTACACGCAGAACTTCCCCCCTTCAAAATACCAGCGCGCCTGACCTAACCTTAGTCTCTCCTAGTTTAGCCCCTTCCACCTCCTGGCTTGTTCTGTTAAATTCCTTTGGTAGCGATCACCTTCCTATATTAATTTCAGTAGGAGACTCCTCACCTATCCTCACACCAGACCCCCCTCCCTTACTTAAATACAGGCTTAGGCAGGCAGACTGGGACATTTACTCCTTGGTCCTGAACAGCAAAATTGTAAACATGCAACCAGTTCAAGTAACCCCCTCAACAGTTCTGCATATATATTCAGAGTTCATCACATGTTTGCTTTCAGCCGCAGATGAAACGATCCCATTAAAAAACTCTGCAAATAGAAAAATTTCCTCTCCCCCGTGGTGGGATTCGGAATGTTCTGCGTCAGTCAAGGAAAGAAATCGGGCAGAACTTGAATTCACATGTGACTTATCCTTTGAGAATTATTTAACTTTCCAAAAGATTTCCGCTCACACGAGAAGATTTCTGAGCAAAAAGAAATTTCAAGGATGGCGTGCATTCTGCGAATCTCTGGAACCCCGCACCCACCCGTCTACAGTCTGGAAGAGAATAAAATCCTTTCGCAGATCTCAGACTGATCACAACAACACCTCGTCTAACGACCCGACACCCTGGCTTGTGGATTTTATTACAAAATTATCCCCCCCTTTTGTTCCTTCAGAAGCTCCTACCGTTATAAACACCTCCTTGTCATCTCCTGACAGTATGAATGCCCCCTTCTCTTTTGAAGAACTAAGCTGTGCTTTGGACCATTTAAGGGATTCGGCGCCGGGTGCGGACGGCATTCCCTATTCGTTTATTACCAGGTCCTCTAATCCTACCAAAATTTTTTTTTTGAATATTATAAACACAATTTTTGAATCTGGCATAGTCCCTATTTCATGGAAAACCCAAATTATCATTCCAATCATAAAACCTGGGAAAGACCCATCTAATGCAAACTCGTATCGACCTATCGCCCTATCATCTGTTTTAGCTAAAATCATGGAACACCTAATAAAAAACCGTCTGGAATGGATAGTAGAGAGCAAGGGATTGTTACCCAGAAGCCAGTTTGGCTTCCGAAAAGGCATGGGCACTATGGACAGCCTAAGCATTTTTTCATCAGATGTTCGACTAGCCCTCTCCGAGGGAAAACACGTCATAGGTGTGTTCTTAGACATAACATCAGCTTATGATAACGTGAACCTTCCACTACTCTGGCAGAAGATGCTCAATCTGTGTATTCCTGTGAAGATGATCAATGTCATTTACAACATGTTTATGGGTCGCTCTATCGCAGTGCGTGTTAACGGTTCCACAACCCCCTCCCGTATGGTCTGGAACGGCTTGCCTCAAGGTTCCGTTCTTAGCCCTCTCCTTTTCAGCTTGTACACGTCTGACCTCGGCACTTCAGTCAATTGCTTCTGCAAAATCTTGCAATATGCAGACGATATCGCCCTGTACGCTTGTTCCAAATCTTTTTCAGATACTGAAAGACGCCTCAACTCTGCCCTTTTTTACCTAGACTCTTGGCTTACCGATCACGGCCTCTCTCTTTCAGCTAACAAAAGCACAGCTGTCGTTTTTTCCCGCAAGAGACGCCTCCCTGAAACTGAAATACATGTTAATGGGGAAATCATAGAACTGAGGGAAAAAGTAAAATTTTTAGGCATTATTCTGGACTCAAAATTATCTGGCATCCATCACCTCAACTATATTTGTCAAAAAGCTGAAAAAAGCATAAATGTCCTACGTGCACTTTCTGGTGTTCGTTGGGGATCACATCCGTATAACCAAAAGCTCCTGTACAACGCAATCATTAGAAGTCATTTTGATTATGGCGGCTTCCTTCTGGAACCATGCAACAAAATAGCCTTGGCTAAGATGGACAGAATCCAGGCAAGATGCCTGAGAATAATCACAGGTACCATGAAATCCTCACCAACAAACGCTCTTCAAGTCGAATGTCTGGAGCCCCCTCTACATCTACGTAGACAATTCCTTGCTAATAGATTCCTCTTCAAGATCTTTCAATATTCTTCTCACCCTTTGCTTCCCGTATTGCAATCCTTGTCGGAGATTATCCCTTCCTCCAATTATTGGTCACACAAGAAACCCCCCCTTCTTATCAACAGTTTTAACAAAATTTCCAATCTCCCATTCCCTATTTACCAAAATTATATGAACCCGTTGTTTGAAACTGATTTTAAATGTTTAACGTTTCGCCCAACAGTCTATCTTAGTTTTGGCATCATGAAAGATACCCCTGGAGCAAACCAAGTCTTCAACGATATAGTTGAGAGAGAATGGCATGACTGGACTACTGTTTTTACCGACGCTTCAAAATTACACGAACATGGCGACTTGGGAGCCGCGGTTTGGTTCCCCAAGTTCAATGTCGTACTCAGTTTTAAATCCCCCTATCTGAATTCGGTCTTTTCGGGAGAGGCAATTGCAATACTCGAAGCCATTTTATATATTGAGTCCCATAAAATTAATAAATGTTTGGTTTTCTCAGACTCACTAAGTTGCCTCCAAGACATTATTAAGCTACCGTTTCATTCCAAAGACAATTTCTCCATCACCCTCCAAATTAAGGAAGCTCTGTACCGATGTCATTGTGCGGGAATTGAGGTAACTCTGGCCTGGATTCCCGGTCACACTGGGATCAGTGGCAACGAAGCAGTAGACGCCTTTGCAAAGGATGCGACAAGAATTGGCGTGTGCAAATACTGTAAGTGCTTTCCCAGAGATCTGCTCGCCATGACTAAACCCCAAATGCTAGCCTCCTGGTCGGTCCTTTGGCAGGAATCACGACAAACTGTTGGTAGACACTATGGTAATCTCCAACCAAATCTACCCACTAAACCCTGGTTTTTTAAACGTCGCGATTTGCCTAAAAACATCACTTCCACTATTATTCGTTTGCGCTTAGGCCATGTTTGCACACCTGTATTTTTGCGTAAAATCAGAGTTCGAGATCACTCTCTGTGCGAGTGCGGCCTAGAAGACGGTACCTTGGAACACATTTTTTTCAATTGTCCTAATATTGCTGTTCCACTTTATAACTTACTTTCTCCAAAATTCCCCCGCCCCGTTAACATAAACAACCTCTTAACTTTAGTGTTCTCCCCCCATATTGTTACTCTATGTAAATTTATCCACTTAAATAACATATATTTATAAATATTGTTTTGCTGTTTTGTTTTACATTCTCAACTGAGTACTCCCGTAGTCCAACTTACCAACACCGGTTAATGTCCTATTAGAGCTTAGCGAAAATTTTTTTTTTTGTTTCGTTTTTTTTTCTTTCAACTGTGACATTGGCAAAATCATCAGTTCTCATATTGATGGAGCCATAAAAATAAAAAGTGAAGTGAAGCTTTTGAACGAAAAGAAAAAATTGTTCTGTTGTCGGTTGTCGTTCGTTATTCGCGCAGACGTCGGATTCTTGAATTTTGTTCCAATAAGACTACCCCACAAAGTTGAATTTCGTTTCATTTCATTATTATTATATTGTGTACACAAACACGGTAAGCACAATTTTATAGATGTCTATCATCAATGTTATTTACTGATGTATCGCATTATACATTTTAGATTTTACATTACTAATACTTTAGTACAAGATTACCTTGAGAAAGTTCGATCTAACAAGCAAGTTAAGCCTTATGTCAATCTGATTTGAAATTATTTTGCTGCAGCTATGCGCTGCTTGCTGTAAAAGAGAAGGTGCAGTCATATGACTCATCAATGAACTTAAAAGCGTCTTGGGCGGGAACAAATTGGGAACCAGTGACACAGTTTGTTTTCTTTAGGTGAGTGATCACGATGGCAGACATTGAAGAAAAGGTTATAATGACTCCCAAGTGCAAAACAGCTAATTCCACAACACTGATTGTGGAACGAAAAGCTGTAGAAGCTGAAGCTAGTGATAAAATACATGTGGCAGGAGGAGACCATACTGGTATTATTATAAATAAGGAAAAAGTATATGGTAAGTAAAGTTTGTAAACAACGAACACTCACGGAAACTTTGTATTTATGTAGTATGTGAATCAACAACAATGTATATTTTGGTGTATGAGTGGCTATTGCCTAATTTAAACGTTTTTTAAATTCATTTGCAATGTACATATAATTACTGACTTTGTAATTATTTATATCAATTCAAAATATTCAAATTGGAAAAGTAAATAAATACTAAATTACATGAATGTAAAAAAAGCATTGCATATTATCAATTGACCCTGCATATTTCCTGTCCTTTATTATAATCATACAATAGTGTTGCAACACATAATAAAATTCATTGGATTGAATAAAAAATTCTGATAGCTTAAAAAGCAAACATATGACATCACTATGTCACAGTTATAAATAAAATCATTTAGTGATCTCAATGGAAGAAACATGAAGCACAATGGGTTAAACCATAATAAGAATGAATCAGTAGGCTAATAACATTGTTAATTATAATAATGAGCATTGCACTACTTAGTACATGTCATTGTTATATGACTGTTTTAAAAGAAGCTCTAACAGTTTCAATAAAAGTTTTAATTACATTTAAGATTCATGACAATAAAGTTGTGTAGCCACATATCTGCGCTTTTTAACTCGAGGTCTGTGATTACGAACATAATACTGTTGTAACTAAAAGATGGTGAAATTGAGAAAACACAATTTGAAAATTAAAAAACCTAAGTGAATCTTATTGCAAATAATGCTATTGTTCCGTTCAGTAATTTTTTTAACTTTACAATCTTGTGTTCTCAATTCCATCATTTTTGAGTTATGACAGTATTTGGTTTCATATGCGTGTATACATGAGTTGACCTCACTTCTGCACTGTAAAAATTAATTAACTATGTAGTCAAGAGATTTTGAATTAATTTATTTTATTTACAACCAACTCTCTTTTTTTATCAAGGGAATTAGTGTTGGTTTCTGAGAAGTTTGGGTAATGATTTTTAATTGATATTTGTATATTAAAATTCCAAATGTGAAAGCTCTAATTATGTTAGCCATGATCTATTTAGCAGCTTTCTGATTCAATTGAAATTGAATACATTGTATGAACTGGGCTGAACTCAGATAACTTGGTGCCAACAAACTAAGATTTATAATAAGCATTTAAATTTATAAATAGATTTAATTTATTGGTTCACGTTGAATGTAAATAAAATAAAGTTGTTGAACTGAACTTTATTGTAGGAATACATATAATTAGTAGGTTTATTAACATATAACAGCTTAGCTCTCATTGCTAAACCCATGTGCTATATGCTCCTTTTAATCCTGCGTTATAGGTCATAATGCTCAATTGAATGTGTTAAATATATATAATGTAGCATATTAATTATGTCAGTGACAAACTACGGGCAATATTGGCAAAACTGGCTATTGTTAGAAACAAAATTCCTTTCTCGTCAATTCTATACTTGTATAAGGCTCTAGGTGAAACAACAATATATTATGGACTTAGTAGTTATGGTAGAACTTGTAAATCGCATCTGGACCCCTATTTACAGACTGCAAGTCAGAATTCTTGAAACTATTACACCTACCAAAATTAGAAATAAATATCAAGACAACTACTTAGAATTATTACGTCATTTCAAAATTATACCCATACATGATCAGGTCAAATACATTCTCCTTTTAGAAAACTTTTTCAATTCACACTTACAAAACATTATTATACCAAAAATAAACACAAGAAGTGCGTCAAAAATTACGTTAAAAATACCAAAATACAAAAACTTATACGGAAAACAATTATTACAATACCAAGTACCTAAATTAATAAATGAACTACCAGTACAACTCAAAACCGAAATAAATGCACACAATATTAAAATTAAACTTAAACAATATTTTTTAAAAGAATAAAATCCTTCCGTGTGTTAACCACCAATAATTGTATAACTTGACTGGAATGTGTGATGTATTGGTGCGTTATTACGCGAACTAATTGATACCCACTCACATTTTTATTCTTTCTTATTTTTTGTTAATATTTTGTACTGGAAATGTTATTAGTATAGAATGTAGTTATTGTCATTCTTTTTTATCGTTTTCTTATTCTTTTTTTTTTTATAACTTTAAAGTGTAAACTAAATGTTAAATGTACGGTCAAACCAAAAATGGTTTTTGTTACACCGTTAGCAGCACAAATTTTTGTATTTTTTCTGTATCTATTTCTTAATTAATAATAAAAAATAATATTGTATACAACTTATATGTATATTGGCTGTATATCGCTTTGTAATGAATTGTATGTAATTATTTTTTAAATATTCCAGAGAATGGTGTTACTGAACCATGCCACGCACAACTGGAGTTTAGAGTATACCTAGTGTCGGCAGCGACAGGGTCCCATACGCGGGAAGCAAGAGCTCTTCGCTTCTGGTTCAAACCGCAACTACCTCCAAATGAACGATCACATGAGGCTCAGGCATTCTTCAGAGAACTTGTCAGTCCACAAGACTTTCCTAAAGGTGACTTTATTCTGTCCTTAAGTTTTTGTGATTATTACACGTATTAAACTAAACTATATTTTCGTATCTAAATCGCGTATATTTGTTTTTTATAACTACCTACTGGTTTGTTTCAGCCAGCCGTGTCCACGGGACCTATAAAGGGCCCGAAACGTTGGTTTGTTAAAAAAACAAATATGTGCCATGAAGGTTCAAAAAAATTGTATCATTACCTATGAATTTGTTCTGTTAAACAAGTTTGCACAGACCACACAATCAGTGAAAACATCAACACAATTACTATACTAATTAGTATTTCCTTAGTTTCATAAATGTTTATAAACTGTTGTAAACACTTTCTAGCAATAGACTGACCATTTGCCAGTTTATTTACCATAAAAAATTCAAATATAGCTGTGAGGGTATCAATCAAATTCGTAGCAATTAAGTTCATACTTCGAAAGTTCCTAATGTGGCTACCTAAATGAGCGCCATGCGCCATGATTAGTATTCATTTTAAAAGTTATTTATAGTGCTGAGTGATATATGAACTTATCTTCAGCAACCAACAATAAAACATTAGGTGTCACCACATATGTCGAAACCACGGTTCTTCGGGAGAGCCAAAAAACGGTTTTACTTTTTTAAATCTGTCTATAAATTTTTACTGTCTGCTCATAAATTGTGTCTAGAGCAAAGTTTCTTATAATTTCCTCTTCTTTCATGCTATTAATCGAAAGATGTAGGAATGCCCAGTGGTTTAAAATATAGAATTACATATAATTTTCTATTTCTCTTACTGCTTACACTATTTACACATAATATATTAGTAACGTAAAGATGCCTACAGATACGATCGACGTACAATGTCGATTAGGATCCACCATCTTGGATTTAGAAATAAAGTGCTATATTCGTAATGAGCACCCCCAAACACCTCGAAAACGATACCCAACTTGCCATTATTCGAAAAATCGTGCCCGCCATCTTGTATTTAGAAATGAGTGCCATATTCGTAATTAGCATCCCCAAATACCTCGAAAAGGATACCCATCTAGCATTTTTTGAAAAATCGTGTCTGCCATCTTGTATTTCCAAACAAGTGCTATATTCGTAATGAGCACCCCCAAATACCTCGAAAACGATACCCAACTTGCCATTATTCGAAAAATCGTGCCCGCCCTTTTGGATTTAGAAATGAGTGCCATATTCGTAATGAGCACCCCCAAATACCTCGAAAACGATACCCATATTGCATTTTTTTGAAAAATCGTGTCTGCCATCTTGGATTTACAAACAAGTGCTATATTCGTAATGAGCACCTCCAAATACCTCGAAAACGATACCCAACTTGCCATTATTTGAAAAATCATGCCCTCCATCTTGGATTTAGAAATAAGTGCTATGTTCGTAATGAGCACCCCCAAATACCTCGAAAATGATACCCAACTTGCCATTTTTTGAGAAATCGTGCCCGCCATCTTGCATTTAGAAATGCGAAAGGTCGTGTCAGCCATCATGTATTCTGATACAAATGCCACTTTCATAAGGATTACCAAAAATAAATTTTTGAAAATTCTTGGCAACTTGTTAGGGCTTAGATTATAAATCGAAAATCGATTAGATCATACATTAAAGTTAAATATGTATGCTTCTCTTCATTATTTGAGTTAATGCCAAGAAACCTTATCTTGCTACGCCACGATTATGATAAATGTTTGCTTAATTTCAATAAAAACTGAAAGTTTTATACTGAAGCCTGAGCACAATTTTCACAATATTAATTAATGATTAGTAATTTGTAATAATTATTAATTAATACAAAGATCGAACACTAAGAAAAATTCCTTCGATCCGGCTGGATAAAAATCAGCGCCTTCAGCATACCGTGCCGCCCTCTCCTAATGCTCTCTGTAATTTGTTAACCCAAATATTTCCAATATATTTTTAATTCGAAATGTAATTGTGTTAATTTTCAGATTATGTGGGCTTCATAAAGAAGATTATCAAGCTAATGCAGCAAAAGTATAACCAGTTGAAAATATTGGAGATAGAACTCCGACAGGAGGGACATGGACCTCCTCCGCCAGGTAAAAACTAAAATGAAAAGTTAATGTCTAATTACTCGGCAAAGCTTCCCATTCAATGTTAAAATCAGTGAAAATAATTTGGAATGACGTGGGAGATTATCCCTAGCTTTCCACTACCCAAACTCATTACTCGTTTTTTTTTGTCATTTTATCATTTTGAATGTTGGGTAAAACACATACAATTTATTATTGTTATATTGTACAAATCACTGATGAGATTTTTATTTTGGGTGACTTCAAATAATTAATCTCGGAAGAAGTTATTCTTATATCTATTCAGTGCTTTGCATTCGAGAAATAATTTGAAATAAATAAATAGTGTAAAAAAGTGGGACCAAATTTCAGCAAGTACTTATGACATGATAATCAAAATGTGATAACTAATTTTAGCGAAATTAATTTTTTTTTCTAAATTTGTTTATCATTGTCATGAGCACTATCACCCGCTGAAATACGGTTCTACCTTTATCTTACACTTTATACGGAATCAGTACAGAGTAACCGACCTCAAAAGTACGTGGAATTACATCTATTTGCAAAGTTTTATTGAAATCGGTTACCGGAAAGTGCGCAAACCCGGATTCATCCCCTAGTTCGCCATTATACGGAACTTGACACAGGCGATAATAAAAATCGGTTCTCACTATTAAAAGTATATTGAGAGAAAACGCCTTGAATTAGAGAATAGCAAAAATCAACCATTAAAATAATTGCTCCTTATAATAAAATTTAGGCGCTATTTATAAAAATGAATCTTCATGCGTAAACAGCCACCTTAAGAGGTTGATGATTTTCTTCAAAAATAAATGGGACCATTATAGAGGTACCCTCTTTCCAACAAAAAAAGAATCATCAAAATCGGTTCAGAAATGGCGGAGTTATCGCGTAACATACATACAAAAAAAAAGTACAGTCGAATTGAGAACCTCCTTTTTTGAAGTCGTTTAAAAAGCAACCTTATTTTCCTCGAAATTGCGTATTAAAAGTTCCTAATTTATTGGTGCAGGGGTGTATATAAATCTGATCGTGATTATCTGCTTAATATAATACATATGTATTGAAATGTATGTAATTAATAAGCATTTAATTTTAAATTTTACCATACAGAGGCCAATGGCGTTATTACGAGTAAGAGCGTTATATACAACTTATGTAATGGCTGTATGTATTGTATTTTAATTTTATGCATGGATTTTCTTTGCCATACAAACACGTCCCCACCTATAATACACCTTACTAATGCATAATGTAAAAATCTCTCTTTCGTAAGACTTTCAAAAATCTATATATTGGGATATTGTTTTCGAAGTTAAGCACGGGATTCTTTTTAAAATTAATTCATATTACTAAATTTATTTTTCTACTCTTTGTTTCTTGTCTACGTCTACGTAGTAATTTATCAATACTACTTACATGGTGTCTATAAAGTTGGCGCAAAAATTATAAGAGAATTCTGGATATCACTAATAATTTTCGTTCTATAGATTCTGTAAATACTCATTTCATTAGTAGTATTTCTATTTATTTAAATTTAAGATCGAGCTTTGTTCAGGTGGAGACATTTTATGCCCAAATTTGCAAAAATAGTACCACAAAGATTTGTTCTTTTAAACTATGTTCAGAGTAAACTCGAGTTTTTAAGTCGACTTCATAGATACTATACGTACGTAATAGTTTATGGTACTATGAAGGTTATATATATTTCTGTTAGTGATTTCCACTCTATGTTTTATAGTTACTATTAGCAATATATCGTGAACCACAAGTAAAGGTATTTTATAGCGGGAATTGAAAGGGTGAATTATAGACATTATTATTATATATTAGTAGAGATTCGAAAAAGCAGAATATAATTGCCTAAACTTTAAGTAATACAGAGTGGATAATACCTCACTCTGAAATTTATGTCAGTGAGAAATGAACAAGAAATGAGTAACTTAATTCAAAATGAAGTATAAAAAATTAACTATAGATGACAATGAAGCATAAAAAACTCGCTAATATTCTGTAATAATATTAACGCTATAAGTTTCCGGAATGAATAAGAAAAAAATACAATAAATTGTCAGAAATAAACAAATGGTCGTGTACCAATCACTATTCACGGTGCAACGATTCTCCAAAGCAACAGTAGCCACGTGTCCAGTTTAAAAAAAAAAATGAAGCAATCATCCGCTTAGAGGCACTTTGCACGCGCGCCACTTTGGTTGGTTTCGGCTCATCTCGAAAGACCGATTGCTGCTTTGTTTTGGTATCGTAACTATAAATCCATGTTTCGTCACCTATTACTATGTCCCACACCAAATTTGACGCCCCCTCGTTGAATCTGGTAAGCATGGCATTGCACCAAGTGACGCGATCCGTTTTTTGAGCCTCAGTCAAATTGTGTGGGATCCACCGAAAGCATAGCTTTTTCACACCCAAATGTTTGTGTAGTATTGATTGTATTTGACTCATGCCTATGCCTAAAGATGAATCTCATGGTATGTCGCATGCCTGTCTGTTTTGTTCATATGGCGCACAGCATCAATGTTTTTGTTGTTCGCAACAGTGGACGGGCGACCGTCACGAACTTCGTCACTGAGATTCAATAAATAGTCTTTTAGCATGGTGCTTCATCGCCAAAAGCAGTTTGAAGCCGAGGGAAGCTCCGCTGAGCTATTAAATTACCCTTAGGGTCGTATTCTAGAACTCTACTCAGTGCTCAAGTCAGGATTTGAGTATGGTTTAAAACACTCGTAATCATACTGAAGTCCCTACCATTAGGGTCGTATTTCCATTTCCAGTGCTTGAAATCATACTCAGATCCTGACTTGAGCATTGAGTAGAGTTCTGGAATACGGCCCTCAAAGTCGTAGAAAATCATACTACGAAAATTTTCACAAGTTAAATCCATGGTGATGTAGACAACCAATTTCTAACATGACGCCACATTGTATAAACAAGTGACAGTCAGATGAAACAAACTGTATTCTACAGCGAGAGAGTTCCACTTTCAAATGTTGCAATTACTTTTTAAATATTGTTTTTGTAAGTAGCCAGTTCCGGAAACTTATAGTGCGCCCTATGTAACACACAAATGTGATAAATTAACAAAACACAATCATTAAACAATGACTCGATAAAAATATCACATAAGATATAAATATAAGAAAACTACGTCTTGGTGCGGCTTGTCAAATAGCTGTTTTGAATAAAGTACCTTTACCCACGTACTGACATATTTGTTATGTAGCAATAATAGTGCATGTGAAATGACTACCTGTATTTATGCATATTTATGTTTTTGTGCGTGATAGTTAATCATTAACTTATTTGATTAGAAATTGTAGATATTTCTTTAATTTATATCTAAAGGGCGTAACAAAAAAGGGATATTATATTTAGATTATCATTGACAAAAAGAACTTAACACAACACAATTACTTGTTTGCCATTGTTTTTCTTAAAGTTGTATGTTATTATGAGATATGATTCAGTTGCCATGTGGTCAAACTTTGTAATGTCCTGATCTAGAATATAGCCATGTCATATTCAATGTACAATCCGAACCAATTAAATTTAATATAGACTTGTTAATTAATTACACTACAAGCATTAGTGTGGTCAGCATAAAAATATATCAGATTTTTTTCTTGACTTGGCACTTTAGAGATGTGCCACAACTAATATTCCAAATATGTCGGTCGAAATGGTAAAAGTGACAAAAATCACTCAAATGTAGTTTTTTTAATGTAATCCTTGTGGCAACAGTACGGAGTAGGCGAATGCGGAGTGATGTTAAACGAAGTTGGAGCAGAGGCGACGTCCGTAGATTTTTTAATTGAATTATTTCTTTAGTTTAGAAATTATTAGAGAATATGTAAATAGTCCCTTATTTATTGCAAATACATACACAAATTTATTATTATGTTTATTGTTAAAATTACCGTAGGTATGTCGTACACGTAGATTGTATAAGTAAAAGTGCTTTAGCGTCGTCGCTAGTATATCCATCAATTTATTTGCATTACTATGTAGACGTAAAATATAAGTACTTATAATAGTTTCTACTAAATACAATTTGAATGTTTTTAGCTTTCATAGAAGAGGCCGCAGCAAATCATACTCCTGTTATATCGGAACAGAGAGTTTTGGATATGATTGAAAATGCTTATCCTAACCCATTGACCATAGAAGATGTTGTTACGTAAGTATATATTAATTTAGGTAATGAAGCTAGTTTTTCGGATCTAAATTGCGTTTATTTGTTTTTTCCAACAACCAACGTTTACAGAATGTGCAAAAAAATGTATAACAATAGTTCATTACAAAATAAGCAAATTTAGCTTTGTCATTTTTTGTTTCGTCGTTTTTGCGGCGATAATTAAACGACAAAGATATAAGCAATTTTACATCGTTGTCTTTGTTCTTCAAAATGTATAATAATAGTTCATTGCCAAATTAGCAAACTTAGATTTATCAACTGAAAAAAAACATACATTACATTTTTATACGAATTAATTTTTAGTTTATGTGTATTACGTTGTGCGTTTCTTGATTATTTGTTACCATTAAGCTGATGGCTATGGAGCCAATGCTTTATAAATAAATAAATAAAGAAATAATAATTATCAATAAGTTTTTTCACAATTTAATTTTTAATTTTGAGTATTATTACGTTTTAAGTTTCTTAATCCTTTGTTGCTTGTTTAAGCTGATGGCTCTATAGCTAATGCTCAACAAATAAATAAAAATAATTATCAATTGAATCAAATATTGTCACGGGGAGGTTAATCACACATATTCTGCCATGCTACGGCCACAGAACCAATTTAGAAAATTCCGTTTTCCAAATTGGTCCTACCGGAAATCGAACCTGGAACCTCCTCATCCAGCGCCCATAGTACAAACCGCTGAGCCACTGAGGTCGTCAAATGAATTAATGGAAAGTGTCTCGTTTGTAGTTATGTAGGCCTAATAAAATTAAATGTTCAGAGAATCCTTACAATGGAGAAACTTTTATGGGTGAAGGTGGTAGAGTTCTCAACTTGTACAGAAATTGTTCAAATAAGTAACTTTGCCCTCATTTCTGTTGCAAAGTGGGACTGTGTTTCGGATTCAAAGGTGAAGAGAGCCAGCTCAATCATAGTCACAGGTGACTTGAGATACAAGTCATAAGTTACAGATCAGCCAACGGGCGTGTAATATTACACTTCCTCAATTTATGTATATGTCATGGACGTACCAATTATTTGCACGAAGCCCTTTATTCATCCTTCCTTATGCGTACCGCAAAAGTGTGGAATAGTGTGGTTTTTTTCTGTGTGTAAAATAAGTGCTCATTTGGCCAACATTCACATGAATGTTTAGTAGCAATAGCTCTCGCTAACAGTGACTGAAAACATCGTGAAACCATCAGAATCTGTGAAAAACGTGCGAACGCCTCAAACTCCATTCGGGCTTGGCATCGAGTATATAACCAGAAATAGAGACGAAATGCCACTTAATTTGTTTGAAAACTATTCTGCCACATCATTACTGTGACAATTGAGCTCCGATTGGCTAGCCCGAGTTCGAAACAATTGACGGGTGTCGTCAATGGGTGTCATCAACTGTTTTACTTCAAAATCGACCAGTTAACTTGAGCTTTGCTATAATGGACGAAAATTGCAAAATTAAATATTATATATTTAATTACCGATGAAATATGATTCCGTTTATTTTGTAATTAGATATTTTGCTGTTTTTCCCACATTACGGAGTAGAAGAGCACGGCATTGTTAGAGATATTATCTTTATTACAATAAATACAGAATATTTTTTGGAATATACGGAGACGTGCGCACAGGTCACTAGTTGGCCTGTCTATATTTCAGTGCAAACGGGAGTTGATATTTTTAAGCGCTGTATCGCTAATGTGTTACCAGGATATATGGCCTTTATTTCGTCTCTATTTCTGGCTATATACTCGATGGGGCATGGCGAACTATGGTTCAATCATTTTCCAGGACATCATTGCCCAGCAGTGATAGGTACAATCCATTGACAAAATGTGTGGAGCAGGAAGCAGCGTTCCCGGGTTCGGTTCCCGGTAAGACCAATTTGGGAAATGAACTTGTCTAAATTGGTTTTGGTCTGGGTGTTCTGGGACGTACCTCAGAGTGAATTCCGGCGCTCTGGTACTCGTAGTACAGGAAATTTTCTAGTTTGAGACTAGGCACCGGGTATGGTTGTCTGGCATTATTAAGATGATCGCCATAATTTTTGTATTATTCTTATAAAACTGAAATTTACCCAGTGGCCGCTATAAAGGAAATAATAAACAGCAACGCTTTGAAATAGATGTAAAAAAAGAGTTACTACGAAATAATAAAACATCATGACCCACTCTTTTTTCGTAGGCACCTACTGTGTGTCTGCATAGTAGTTTCTAAAATTTTTTGTCTTCGGCAAACACATTATATCACAAAATTTTATTGCAGTGCTGGTAAATGGTCGAAAACAGAAGTAAAAGATGCCTTAGAATCGTTGGAAGAAAAGGGGTTAACAAGAGCAATGTCAGACGGACTGTACGTTAGGCAACACAGTGTTGACACTCAGGTAAGATTATAAACGTATAACTTATATCAGCTTTCTACTCAAAGTGCAAACAACTTACGTTCTACAACTTTCAAGAATAGCTGTGTTAAGTAGTCTCGAATTTAGATTACTAACTAAACTATAGAACTTATTATTAGTACATAGCCTAATGAGCTTTATGTCAATTGTGTTCTTATCGTATCGATGGCATACACTATATTATTGTGGCCCAGAAGTTACAACCGCTACCCACGTCACTATTAATAACCGCCATGCTGAAGTGTGGGACGTGTTTGCCATCGTCGTGAAAGGATTTGCCAATCGGCGTAACGTACACGCCGATTGTTGCCCAGGTTGCGGCAGTCGTACAGAGGAGATGAATAGTACGCCATTACAAAGAAAGCTCCTTTCGTGCACCACTGTAACAATTATGTAACGTACAAACTAGATACAAGCCAAAAAACAGGCGTGTTTCGGAGAATTCAGCCCCGGTAAGTACCGCAGCTTTCGTTTTGTACCTAATTTGTACATTACACAATTGACATAAATTTCGTTATGTTATGTACAATTCGTGACATGTACTAGTCAAACTATAGATACTACGGTAACTTGGGAATAAGATACAGACGGCAGCATATCAAGCTAAACGGATCATGTTTAGTTGCTCTGGAGGCGATATTCGAAGAAAAGTGTATAGCTTTATGTGCTGTTGACCGTCCGAGAGGAATGACCTTTTCTTCTATCACGCTGAATGCAGATTATTTGGCATACAGAATGCAGAATATTTGCCATGCGATTTCGTTAATTGAATATTAATTTATAGGTAGTGAAACAAATGCCGACACTATGTTCATCGCGACAACCAAGCATAGCAGTGATCACGGCTCTGTACTGCGAGAAGCAGGCGGTCGATGCCATGATGGATAACCAGGAGACTTATGTGCGGTATACTACTGTTGGTAAGTTGTTTTTTCTTTTTTCTTAAGTGGGATATTTCACTATTGATTCGGCTGGTAAACAGACTTAAGGAGAATGACATATCGTCGGGGATAGTGAAAAACCGCGTATGTAGCAATGGTAAAAGGCGCGTATCTACACCAAACCAAATTTTACAGGAGAGGGTTTTAACGTTATCGCTTTGTTGTTTCAACGGCTGCGACTTTCATTTTTGCACAGTAAGCATTAATTTATGTCGTCTACGGACTGATAACAATAGATTCCCGTAAATCATACTATTTGGTTGCCACGACACTTACGCGGTTTTGATTTGATCGCGAACTGACCGAAATGGACACTATAACGTAAGTTTATAAGTTGGGGATACATAGGGCGCACTATAAGTTTCCGTAATTGGCCACTTACATAAACAATATTTAAAAAGTAATTACAACTTTTGAAAATAGAACTCTTTGGCTGTAGAATACAGTTTGTTTCATCTGACTGTCACTTGTTTTTACATTGTGGCGTCATTTTAGAAATTGGTTGTCTACATCAACGTCGATTTAACTTGTGAAAATTTTCGTAGTATAATTTTCTACGACTTTAAGTGTAATTTAACAGCTCAGCGGAGCTTCCCTCGTCTTCAAACTGCTTTTAGCGATGAAGCATAATGCAAGACGACTATTTATAGTCTATATACTGGTTTGCAGAATTCAAACGCGGTCGTGTGAATCTCAGTGACGAATTTCGTGAAAGTAGCCCGTCCACTGCTGTGAACAACAAAAACATCGATGCTGTGCGCCGTATGATCAAAACAGACAGGCATGTGACATACCATGAGATTCGGTCATCTTTAGTCATAGGCATTACTCAAATACAATCAATACTACACAAACACTTGGGTTTGTCAAAGCTGTGCTCTCGGTGGATCCCACACAATTTAACTGAGGCTCAAAAAACGGATCGCGTCACTTGGTGCAATGCCATGCTTACCAGATTCAACGAAGGGGCGTCAAATTTGGTGTGAGACATTGTAACAGGTGACGAAACATGGATTTGTAGTTACGATCCCAAAACAAAGCAGCAATCGAGCGTATGGGTCTTTCGAGATGAGCCGAAACCAAACAAAGTGGCGCGCGTGCAAAGTGCCTCTAAGCGTATGATTGCTTCTTTTTTTTAATAACGTTGTACCGTGAATAGTGAATGGTACACGACCATTTGTTTGCTGGAAGCTTCAAATGGTGAAGTTCATCATCTTGCACCACGATAATGCCAGTTCTCACACGGCCAGACAGACTAATGAATTTTTGAAGTTGAACAACGTTGACCTTATGAGTTATCCCGCGTACAGTCTCGACCTGGCACCTTGTGACTTCTATTTATTTACAAAAATTAAGAACCAATTACGCGGTCAACGATTTTCTGCGCTGCTGCGCGTAATTGACTATGAGTTCCCAGCTACTCATAGCCAATGAACTGCTGGTGTTAATCCAACACGCCATCAACACTAAGGACGAGGTCAGCATCGTGCAAGTCTGCAAATCAAATTTCAAGGAAGAGGACGCTTTGTAAGGCCGAGCAGATGGCGATCTCACCGGAGGGATGGAGGACCGAAGAGTCTCCAGGACACATCATCACGTTGTTAAAGGAGACCTACCCAGACGACGTGCCTGCTTTCGTGCTGATAGAGCTGCACAAGCTGCTCCCTGTTACGTTCGACCACGTCGACGTCACCAGGCTGCTGTTGCCGCTGGAAGGACGTCACGTTCCTAAAAGCGAGCGTTGCAGATGTTCACTGTAAATTGGAAGCCTCGGACAATACCATCAGTGAGTTGCGTGCCCAAGTTGCGTTACAAAGTAGTGCGGCTTCGGTAAATAGGTCTCCCGAGGCCTGTAACGTGAATACTTGTCGCGGGGCGCAAAACGCATCTGTAGTTAGTTTTGAGTCAGCTCATACGCCGCCGTCGTTCTACCGCCCCGACGGTGACGTCACGCGTAAGCACGTCGTCCCCTCAACGTGAATACGCTGCTGTTGCCGCTGCTAACTGATCCAGTGCTCCACAACCACAATCCGGGGAAGAAAATGAAAAAGAAACGGATACTCATCTCTGGAGCTGTGTCGTCAGTACCACCGAGAAGAGTTGACCAGCGCAACGAGGCCGGTTTCAAAAAGGTGGAAAAGAAAAAGAAGTCGACGAGGCCCCAATCATTTACTGCGTCTAGCGATAACGACGACGTTGTTATACGTGTCACGGCTTCATTACTCCAAAGTCTGCCGATATTGTGGAGTATATACGGGTGAAAGCCAATGCTACCCTGAGACAATGTAAATTTTAATTCATTAGTGTAGGGAGTACCAACTCAATATCTGTCGACCTTCATGAAGGATGAATTTTGGCCGAAAGGTGTCATCTGCCGACGTTTTCGAGGCCGGCTGGGTGGACACCCACGTTGCGTCACACGTGCAGACAATACGTGTAAATAATAATTAGTGGTCTTTTATTGTATTGTTATGCATGTTAGTCTTTAAGGTATGTATTTATAGGTCTTTGTAACCTGAGTACAAATAATTAAATAAAAAATAGTTAAATAATAATAAAATATGATAGTACTAGCATTTTTGTAATGTGCTCCTTACTGTCTATGCGTCGGCGTCGTGTTGTTGCGAACTTTATACTTCCTTACAATATTTTTTTAATAATAGCGAAGAAGAAACTGATTGCCATTAGGTTTATACATAAAACTACGTTATTTAACTCTATTTTGATAGAGTAACAATTTAAGTCAATGCTGTGTTAGCCACTGATACCTAAAACAAAACGAGATATATATAGAGTTTTTTAGTTTGTTAGTGGAGCAATTTCACAAAAAAATAATTAAATATCATGGTAGCAAAACATCGTGTCTTTCAATAAAAACTTAAAAATTAGACAATAATTTATATAGAATTTATGTTCCTAATCTAAAAAAATTTGGGATATGTTTCTTTTGCGTTGTAACTGGGGTAATTTTTAATGGGCCCCATGGCCCCATGGCCCTTCTCATTTTGTAATAACTTCCCAATTGAAAATATTTCACAAAACGATTTCAAAAAGTTCTGTAAGTTGTTTGACCTAAAAAGGTATTTTTCCATTATAATGATTACTCGTAAGATAAAGAGTACAACCGAAAAAGGGTTTGTGGTCTATATGTAAGACATGACTTTGACAGTTGTTTGTTTACATTTTTGAACTTGGATTTCATCTCAGAGTATAATAGGTCAGTAAGTATACTATAAGTGCTATTTACCTGTATTAATGTTGTAATAGTTTACATTGCAAAATAAACGTAATTTGTAATCAGTTCATCTGTCTCTAGGTTAACAGTAAGAAAAGGCTAGACTTTTAGTTTAAAGCTGATTTTGATATAACTTTTAAACAACAGGCATCTGTAGCACGAGTAATCTAGAGTAAAAAATTCAAGTTGTACGAGGGTCAAACTGAAAGTTCTTAGAAAATTAAAAACTGATTACATTAGCCAGTTATTAGTTTTATTATATCTTTTCAAAATATTGTCCATTCACGTCAATACACCGCTGCATGCGATGGAACCACTGGAAAAAGCACTTTGCCCACTCGTCCTTAGGGGTCTCTTCAATGGCATCGCGATACGCAGCCACCGCTTCTTCAGCATTCATAAACCGGTTTCCTTTAAGTTTTTCTTTAATTTTTGAAAATAAATAAAAATCACAAGGCGCGAGGTCGGGGCTATACGGCGGGTGACCCAATAATTCAACGTTTGATGTCGCCAAATAGTCGATCGTTCGCTTGGCGGTGTGCGACGAGGCGTTGTCGTGGTGAAGGAGGATCCTACTGCGAGGTCGTTTCTCTCGAAGACAAGTGGCAAACAATTGGTAGTGTACCATTCTGCAGAAACTGTTTTTTGATCCTCTAACATAATTGTTGCGAAATGACCTATCCTTCCAAACTCGTTCTTTGGACGTTCCACCATTTTTTTTCCCGCACTTCGATCTCTCTTCACTTTAGTTGGCAACTCCTCGAAAGGAAACACCCACTGAGCAGATTGTCTTTTGGTTTCAGGATCATAACAGTAAATCCAGCTTTCGTCACCTGCTAGTATGTCGAACACAGCATTTGAGTCACCTCCGTTAAATCTTTCAATCATTTTACGGCACCAATCCACACGATGGAGTTTTTGAGCCTCAGTCAAATTATGAGGTATCCACCGGGCGCAAAGCTTCCTGACCGCTAAATGTTCGTGGAGGATTTTGTGCACTTGACTCATAACGATGCCTAAGCTTGTCCGAATCTGCTGATAGGTCACTCTTTTGTCAGTCTCTATCATACGCCGTACAACACAGATGTTATCTTCAGTCGTCGCCGTAGAAGGCCGTCTCTCACGTAAATCATCAGTGAGATTAGTGCGACCACGTTTAAACTCATTAAACCAGTTGTAAACAGTCGCACGAGATGGGGCTTCATCGTGAAAGGCCAATCGTAGTCTATCATAACTTTCTTGTTGACTTAAATGACATCGAAAGTCATAAAAAATCATTGCACGAAAATTTTCTCGTGTTAAATTCATGTTGACGTGACACAGACAATTTTCAATTTGCCGCCAAATCGTAAAACAAATGACAAATGAATGAAATATATACTCAGTAATATTGGCAGAGTTCTATTTTCAAATTTAAGAATTATTTTTTTATTATATTGTTTATAAGTCAGTTTGACCCTCGTAGTCATTTTCTTATTGTTACCGATAGACACAGATGCGCTTAACTTGTATTAAGTGTACTGTGCGTTTGCGCACATCTAGAATGTAAAAAACAGATTACTTAGAAAAAGACAAAATTCTTTTTATGAAGACAAATTTATTAAATCCAACAAAACGATCCTCTCCTATAGTAAAAAAACATCTCACCCGTTTACCCATAATTTACCAAACATTTACCCGTAATTCAGGTTTTTCTATACCTATCTCGGGCACCAGTCTCTCACAAAACAGTCTGACCAATTTTTGGTCTTGTATTTTAAGTTCCTTACTCTTAAGCCTGTTTTGTGATTGAGAAATAAATTAACTTCATTCATTCATTCATTCATCTCAAAAGTGTATTTTAGTTATAATACATAAATATTTAATCCAAGAGCAAATTAATTTACTTCAAGTCACAAAGCCACTCTAGTTTCAACAAAATATTTATTTGTTATTAGAAATGTCCGATTTTGATTTGGAAAAAAAAAGTGATTGAAGGTTTATGTTTTATAATATCAAAAAGCGTAAATTACAGGGTTATGGACCCAACAGTTGTGTCACTAGCGTGAAAGCTAGACATATTGTGTAAGTAATGTGAGTCATATTACAAAGGTGATATCACGCGACTGGGTACTATGATATCACGCATCACTTTGGAAAAATATGCATTACTCATAACACTACCCATTACATAGACCATGTCGGGGCGCTCTGGGAGTTTCCCAATATGAACTAAATATAGTAAATATCTATATTAATAGCGCCACCCAGCAAATTTTCGACGTACTACTTGATCGGACATTGCTAACCGTGCCGTAAGGTTACGTAGCGCTGCTGCCAGGTGTCGCTACTAACACCCATTACGCAAAACAGTACTCGGCGTGATGCAATACTGTGATGCAATGATGCAATGTAATGCTAACATCACGCGTGATGTTCTCATTACGCGTGATGTTAGCATTACGCGTGATGTTAGCATTACACGTGATGTTAGCATCACACATTACCCGCGTGATGCATCGCACGGTGATTCACGCTCCATACTAAGGCGGTCATAAATACGTAACTCCGAAATTATTATTATTTTTTTATTTTTTTACGTTAAAATATGATTAGGTAAACGTAAATTAATAAAATTATACATTTTAAAAAATATTTGACAATATTTAGGTGTAAAAATGTCTCGCAGTAATTTTGTTTTTAGACGATGTATCTAAAACATTTTATACTGCGACTTTTAATGGTAAAACTGTGTAAATAATGATTATTTGTATTAACAATAACCACAAATGAATAAATTAAAACAATAAAAATACATAAAAAAGTTCATTTTACAAAATACAAACAAAACACAAATTATACCAAAATACATTAAATCTCAACAATATTAACTTTAAATACATAACAAGTCTAATACAGCTTTTGACAGTACACCTTTTTTTTTAACAGGTAACTTTCGTAGACCTGTTATGAAGGGATCTGAATGAAGAAGCAGCCTATTTACTAAATCTGTGTTGGTCACAATGCGACTCATTTTACGCGTATGATTTTTTCTAAAAGACTTGATGTATTTGTTAGTCGCTTCAGCTGCTTCTTCAGACAACTCTCCGATTGACAACAAACCGTAATCTATAACATTAGCACCATGAATTAGAACTTTGTGAACGGAAGCAGGCATGTTATACCACGGATACTCGGCAACTAACTGCCGAGCCGTCTCTAAAGCGAACTCTTCGAAGTTCGTCTTATTAATATTATATCCCGAATTTAAACATTGAAGGATGATCCAGCAACGATCTAGGAGATCCTTCTTGATCCCAGTAATTTCAGCGGAAATTTCTGAATTCGAGAAAAACCGCCTGGCTGTATTACCATCGTTTGATGTTCCGCTTCCGCCACTTTTAGGCTTATCCACTATAAGCCCTAATCTTTCTCTAAATTGAGTCTGAACATATGATTTTTTTGCAGCAACAAGCATTTTGTCATTAGCGGACCTAGCTTGCCATTTCCTAACATCTAACTTGTACGCGACATGAACAAAATATTCAAAAAAACGTATTAACGCGTGAAGAGGTGATAAACCAAATTCATATTTACTCTCATCGACTTCCTTATTTAAACATTCGTCAATTTTGTTCATTTCACTGGGCAAGGCGTTACAAATAAAACATTTTGATGAAGAAACACCACTAAGTGCATTACACACTTTACCATCTACCATAGTAAGTTGCAAACAATGAGTAATGCGATATTCGCGATCTTCTTCCTTGAAAACAGTAGGCTGCAAGTTCCTTATTTTATCTTTAAAATGAGCTTCTTCCTCAACTGACACTGCAGTCGATTCCTTCAAATATCGGAGGCGTATAGGACGACAGTATCGAGTTGATGAAGGACGAGGATTTTTCCACAAAACTACTGAATTTTCTTTGTTATCTGTTGTCAAAACAAGCTGAAGTGGCACATACGAAGTAACAAACAGGCTACTGTCTTCAAGAGTGGAGTCAGAAAAACACTGTTTATATTCTGAATGCCCTGTACTGCCATCGAAACCCCATTTCCCTATCAAAGATATCTTATCTAGAGACTCATTAGGTACACTATCCAAAACATCTTTTTGAGACTTGAGAATCCGATTGGCAGTATGATCTAATAAACTTTGAAGTTCGACTTCGGCGGATGATTCTGTAACAGTAATATCTGAAGGATAACAGTGTTTTTTAGATTCCACGACACTTTGGTAAGATGGGAAAATGGTTTTTGAAAACTTATTGTCTATAAATTTCTTTACTAATATATATTGATGTCGAGTTAACTGAGCTTCAACAATGAGCGATAAAACTTCGCTAGAATCGATTTCAGGACAAGACAAGCTGTCGGACGCATTGAGCAATGACTGTACAAGAGAAGGGTCTTGGTTAGACAAACTAGCCAATCTTCTCCTTTTTGTACGTTTACTGGTGTCGTCAAAGTTAATTCTCGGACGGCCATGCGATGAAGAAGTTGATGGTTTAACTTCGTCAAAGCTCTGAGATACACGTAACTCAGTTCGCTGTACATCAATATTTTCAACGACATGCAGCCAATCTGAATATTTTTCTAAGAATTTAGATCTAGTACGATTCGACTTTGCCCAGTAGTGGGAAATTCGTTTACAAATATTCTTAATTTTAAGGCTTAAAGTCTCTAAATCAATATTTTCGATGTCGTCAGAAAGGGATGATGTTTCGGTCAAAGTGCTCAGGACGTGTTGCATTTTTTCATTTGGATTACCCACTTTAGAGTGCCAAATATCAAAAATTGTCATCCTCGATACAGAACATTTGAAAAATGTACCTAAAACAATATGAAAGCTGAACTTAAAAAAAAATTAAAAATTCAATACTATGGACATGCATACTTTGACACCCCTTTAAGCCAAGAAGAGGCAGCAAGATGCAAATGAAACTTATAGCTCTTAATAAGGACATACTCCTTATTCAAAAACCATATACCTCAGGTGCAGCTCAGCGCAGCCAAAAGTTGTAGGTCTAAAGGAAATTAAGTTATGCCAAAAATTTTCACCAAAAAACTGCCTTCAATAAAAAAATTATATAAAAAAAAATATGCATAAAAAAAATTAAAAAAAATTGATAATAAAAGTACATACCATGCTCTTGGATCTCCATGCTTTCACAACACGTAAACACTTGATTTGGAATAGTGACACTCAAAAACAAAGTGATTAAGTTTCGATGACTCACACGTGGTGATAATTAGTCTCGCGATGCGCTCACTTCCGATGCACAAAAGTGAATGATAACGTGACCTAATTACATTGATATTTATAGTTTTTGGAAGCTTGTTAACTAGTTACTAACTTAGTGAGTTGATCTAACCGGGATAAGCCAATGATTTTTTTTGATTTATGGCCTATGGGGGAATCACAGTGCATCGCTCGGAAACAGTACTCGCATAATGTATTACCTGAAACAGTACGCGTGATGGTGGTATTACGGAGTGATGTTTATAGTCTAAGTAATGCGAGTGACGTTGTAACGGTAACATCACGGAATGATGTTTGTTTATGAGACATCTCGTGTAATAGTAATATTATGCGTAATGCAATGTTAATGCATCTAATTTGGAATGTTGTAGTAGAACGATGTTTGTATTAGCACCCAAATTATTTAATAACTTACTATGGTGGTTGGTGTGGGTTGGTGGATGGTGTAATTGAAATAAACCGTAGACAGACAATTTAAACTGAAATTTCATAATTTGTTAATCAATGCTTGATTAAATATAATATTACAATATTTCTAGAAGGAGATCGATACGCTTTTATACAATCTTGGGTCAAGATGTAAAAGTTGAAGGTGATAATAATAAATAGCTTATGTATTGTTATATCATCACTGGAACTTCTACGAAATTTGGCGATCTCAGCCAACAGCCATGCTAACCAAAAAAAATCACGTGTTTTCTTGTTACAATAAAGTATGAATGTAAATTGTAAATCTTTCCGGGGTTCTCAGTTAATCTCACTCAGTGTTGGGTCATGGAAAAATTTCCATTAAAAAAATCATATGTATTTTTCAGAAAAATAAATGATTACCGGAAATGTTTGCAATATTTTTCCTCTAATTTTCCCACATTTGACGTTGACTTTGATTTCCGCCAAGTGTCAAAACAAAACTCAAAAGTTGAAGCGCAGACTAAGGAGACGACAGTACGTATGTTGAAGTTACTGAACGAAAACGATGGAGCCAACAAGAGTTGGTGATGGTGTGGTTGGTGGAGGATTTGTCACTGTGTGAGATCATCTTAAATCTCATTTTTCTTATAGGTGGCTTTTAGATATACAACCCTTTTTTTAAAACCATACCTCAACTTATTAAATTTTGGCCCCGACTGCCCCGTCTCCATTACCTCTCGGAAAATTATCCGAGATATATAACATTATCTCAGTCTCACACGCACTCGCCATCATTCAAGTTAAATTAACAATTATTATGATGCATATAGGAATTATTTCGTAATGTATCGTTTTTTTATTACACATACGAGGTGAACTTGGGTATATATCGATATTAATAGCGCCACCTAGCAAATTTTCGACTTACTACTTGATGGGACATTGCTATCCGTGCCGTACTGTCACGTAGCGCTGCTGCCAGGTGTCGCTACTAACACCCATTACGCGAAACAGTACGCGGCGTGATGCAATGCTGTGATGCAATGATGCAATATAATGCTAACATCACGCGTAATGTTAGCATCACGCGTAATGTTAGCATCACGCGTAATGTTAGCAT
>NW_020653854.1:17965005-17989180 GCF_003589595.1 Hyposmocoma kahamanoa
AATGTTAGCATCACGCGTAATGTTAGCATCACGCGTAATGTTAGCATTACACATTACCCGCGTGATGCATCGCTCGGAAACAGTACGCGCGTGATGCATTACCCGAAACATTACCCGCGTGATATTACCTGAAACAGTACACGTGATGCTTATATTACGCGTGATGCTTAGAACATCACGGAGTGATGTTTGTTTAATACTATTATGCGAAATGCAATGTAAATGCATCTAATTTGGAATATTGCAGTAGAACGATATTTGTATTAATACCCCAATTATTTCATAATTTACTAAATGGTGTAAAAGGATGGAACCGTAGACCATTTAAAATGAAATTGCATAATTTGTTAATCAGTGCTTGTGCTTGGTTAAATATATTTCGATCTTTCTTGGTAATCTAGAAGGAGATGGATACGCTTTCATACAATCAATCCAAGATGTAAAAACATGAAGGTGGTATCAGTTAATTGCGTAGGTATTGATGTACCATCACTGAAAATTCTGCGAATTGAACTGAAAGCAGAGCTATAAGAGATTTAGTAAAAGTGAGGTTATGTAACAACTTATAATTAACGTCTGATTTTTGGAGTGCATTTGTTATTTTACAACTTACTAGATGGTGTAAACGAATTAAACAGTAGACATTTAAAATGAAATTGCATAACTTGTTAATCATTGCTTGATTACGTGGCAATTTATAATGTAAAATTTAACCAGGGTGAGTGTGGGTTGCCAGACGGTTCGTAATATTTCGTAATTTTTGTTTGATTCTCTCTAGTAATATGTAAGTAGATCTTGTTTATAATGCAAGTTTATGTTCTAGAAACGCGTTTTATAGGTTGTTTTAAAACGCATCGCTTTTTTAACCGACTTCAAAAAAAGGAGGAGGTTGTCAATTAGTCGGTGTTTTTTTTTTTTTTTTTTTAGGTTGTGTGTATGATGTTGTGGGTAATAGTAATAGTGATATCACAGAGTAATATTACTTTTACAGAAATGTGATGTGATATGACATTACTTTTCGAGGTACTGTTTTGCGCACGTCTAGTGAAAGCACACAGTTCAGTGCCAAACTTTAAAGCAGTAGATATAGGACTGAATCCTCTCAATTACTTGAGTACCATTCAGTGCCGTATAAACGCTACAGCGACAAAAAGCACTAACAATTCCTTTTTTTTTTTTATGAAGGATATTTTGCAGTTGGCCGATGATGGCCTTTACTGCGCCACCGGAGAAAAAGGGCGAGCTGAAGGCTCATAATCCGTGATTAACAATTCCAAATATATGAGATGACTTTATACTATTGAAGTTAACAAAACGATAGTGCGTTTCAGATTACAACTAATGCCATCTAGCAGTGGCGTGATGGAACTAATTGCATATTAAAGTTGTGCTTGTTACAAGTGTAGTTTGACTTCATTCGGAAACCAAATAACACCCTAACAAACTAAAGATACTACGTATTGTTTCTTTGGATAAATGACTGTTTATGATTTTTATGATTACGAGCACAAGTAAAAGTAATCGTTACCGCGTGCGCCTTCGGCGACATGTCACGACAACATTGACTATGAAAACGCAACGAAATGTTGCGTTAAGAATATACTCTAGAATTTAGAATATTAATCTGAATAGCAAGCTACTTCTTTTTATGTTTAAGAATATATTTTCTTAAAATACACCCCAGAAATTTTGAATTCATTTAAGATTATTTAAATTTGATGTAAGAGGTAAAAATTTCTTGATGTAAGTAATGTCTAATTAATTAATTAGAAATGAATAAAATCTTGAAGTGAACGTATTTGTCTAAAAGTTAGAATAAAGTTAAGAGTAAAATTGTATTACAAAAAGATAAACAGTATTTTTAGACAATATTTTATTACTTTTGATAAATAGTTTTTCAGAATTATTTTGAGGTACAAATATTTTGACAAATTGCTCTTTCTTATTAGTAGAAATCCTTTTTTTCTGTGTAGCCAATATTACAGCTTACTGATATGGTGAAAATGATTATTAATATTAAGCATTAGGTCCTTGTTAAAAGTTATTTTTGCATAAATACAAAAATAACTGTCTTCTCACACGGATGAATCTATCTCTCGTAGGTGAAAAGAAAACTTATTGGTCAATAAATTAGAAGCACACATTTATTCCAAGAGCTTTTTGTATAGCTGCTACAAATCTTCCACAATAAACATCAATTTAATTTTTTTTATTCTATACAGTCCATTCTGCTAAGGACCTTCACTTTTATTGGCCTGATGATAAAAATAAGTGATTGACATTATGTTCTTATTTAGGACGTGACTAACACGATTAGCATTTTATGACGTAATCTTGATGTAATATTAAACAATATATTTCGAAGGTCGTCTAGAGCGATAATTTTTCATACACTATAAGAAATATTTTTTTATGCTGTTTACATACTTGTGACGACACTCTTGGATCTTGTGCCATTGCGGATAATAGAGCCAGAGAGCCTACTAGCACAGCATAATTAGAGCAAGTAGGGCAGCTCCCGCCTGTTCGAAGCCTAAACGCCTACACTTGCTGGGAGCGTAGAATTTTTAAATTAGTATTTTAGTTGTACACTTTTTTAATTTTCTTAATTTTGGTTGTAAACATAATTGGAAAAAAATAACGTGTTCACAGTACCCTCGTGCTATATTGAAATAAGTTTTGTTAAATGCAGTGGGTTCTTACGTATTAATATTTTTATACCTGGATCGCAGATTGGTATCTTGATTAAGAACTATGATTATGAAATAGAAATGAAGTACTGAACAATTCTGAATTTGAGGCACCTTGTTTAGAACTACCACAAGCTCAACATAAACTCGTGTACTACGTATTTCATGTAATTTTTAAACACCGAGCGACTGCTTCAGTTTAATGGTGCGTAAGACGACACCCGCTATGCAACACGAGTGCACCGCAAGATAATGCAAATGTGTCCGTCCGTACACGGTGCGGGGCGAGCATGCACACATACAACCCGCTCTGCTACGTTTGTATGGAGTTACCACACTTATCTAATTATACTATGCTGCCAGCCACTTTAGCCGTCAATGTAAAGCAGTATACGACTCACAAGTCCTAAGCGGATCAAGTGTAGGCTTATAGTCCCATCAGGCTGGCTTAAAGCGGGTTGGAGACTTCATCATCATTGACGAACGACCTCGATGTCCCAACGGTTTTCATTGTGCACGCTGGATGAGAAGACCGGGTTCGATTCCTGGTTCGACACCCGACATTATTGAGTCAAACCGTTATGGCGTTTACTTTACTGTGCGTATTTGATACTGCGTATTGAAATGTTTACACATACGTGCAACACCCTTAAAGCATGTAATTACGAGCAGAGTTTTTTAAAACGTTAGTAGTGCAAGCCCTCTTTATAGTCTAGGAGGCAAGCACGCTCCCAACCATTAACTTCTTCATTACTTTAGCCACCAATCAATGTTGTTCAATTAATTAAGATAATGAATCTCCATAACATAATATTGCGAAATGCTATAAAGTTAATTATTTAACTTTAAAATCGTTTCATTTCGAATTTGTAGCAATCGCGGAAACGTAAGAATTTACTTTAATTTGTTTTGGTGGAAAAACAATACCTAAAGAATAATGTTTATGTTTATTTCCATATGCGTTATCCAGATCGACACAAATGAGCAAATCAAACTTGACATGGTCTTGTTGCAAACGGCAAAAAGTTGAATTTAAATCTGTGTCAATCTTGAAGTTTAGTGTTCTTGTCCCTGTACCTTACGGCGAAATTTGAAGGGAGGTCAAATCTTGCACTAAAAGAATTTTTATCAAGTATGTGCACACCCCAAATATGACATGTAAAATACACCTTTACCCGCGGATTGTTTGTCATCTTGCTTACATAACGAATCGACAATAAAACAATTTTGTTCTGAACATCAAATATATTTGAAACAATTTTGTGCTAGGTTATGAAAGCACATAAAAAAAATCGATCGTAAACCTACATGACTATAGCTATATTGTACAAGGCACTTAAACAAATTTATTGAATTCATAAATTACACTTTGGTTTTACTATGATAAAGACAACTATCATCTTCTAATTAATAATCAACTTTAATGAAAACAATTGTAACAAGTTTTGTATATTAATTAATAGGTGTAATTAATTGTTGTAAAAATTGCTTAACTTTAACTGGTAATTATATGTAATGTGGTAGGGTAAAATTAAGGTAGGACTCACTTATAACCTAGGTATAATTGAGGCAGTCATTGTTTTGACAATTTGTGTTTAAACACACAACATGTATAAGTCTAAATGCAAATGTATTTCATCATCAGCCCTACAGTAAGTGTGAAGCTCTGATGACGATAAATCCAAACTTTTGGACTACAAGGCTGTGATATTGAAATTTTTAATAAAGAACACAGCAGAGGAAAAAAAAACCTAATTTTTCATTATCTTTCCATCCCCACAAAGTTCAAAAATTTGTGTTCATTTTTAGGTATTCAGAATATTATATAATATTATGAAACTTAAACACTTAGTCGTAGTCACCCACAGGCTGATTTACAATAGGATAATTACATACGCCTAGGGCATAGAAAATTAAATGCAAATCATCTATCAAATAATTATGAAAAATAAGTAGATTATGAGAAAAATACATAGAGAATACTTTTTTCGTAATACTGACTTCATATTTGTAGCTGTACAGAACTGCATGTCAACTCAAACTTAACCATAAAATAGATACCTTTTACCCACAGACTGACACAAATAAACATATGCTCTACCATAGAAAACTAACAATGAATGGCCAAGAAGTATTAAAATTAATATTCCAAATTGTTTACATATAAATAATTAAAACTTCACTACACTTATACAATAAAATAATATTGTGCTTGTACACAAGATATAGCTAAAAAATAAATAAAAATACACAAAATTAACCAAAAACAAAGTTCAATTTTGTGATTTTTTCAATATCACCATACAAAGTCAAAAATCTTATATCTTCTAGTCTATGTTTTAATGTGATTGTGGTTAAGTAATTATCCCCCAAATTGACTGTTAAACTGTGACTGTCACTGCTCACTGACACAGAGAAGCTAAAAGTAAAGTTTGAACCTGTAACAAACACAAATAGATATCAGTATTTAAAAATTTAAGATAGGTGACCTGTCATCTACAGTACAGTCAACTGTATACAGAACATACTATGAAATGTTCATAATATCATAAGTGGCATGAAGTGTAAAGATGAGTTTCTTGTTGTCTGTACATCAATTGTGATTTATCAATTATAGAATTTCAATGGCAAATTCTTAAAGTTGGTATTTATTAATTTTGATTGATTGATATTTATTTGCATAAAATGTTTTACAAAAGGTGGTGTGTAGTTACAGTTTTCATATTTTACCAAAACTGGCATGCAAATTATAAACTTTATTATATTTGAAACTTTAGTGGTTCTGAAGCTCTCGACACTATTAATTTTATGTTATTCAGAACCTTTGCAACCACTGAATACAACTCTTGAACCAAAAGTTACAGAATTAAAGAATTAAGGTTTTCTAAGATCCTGATTGTCTTTACCTCCTCTGGCTGATGCATGTTTGTCCAGGAGTTTATGAGTTTTGTATGGCACTCTACATGCTTCAAGACGATTTTTTAACAAGTTTCTAATTTTTATGTAATATTATTTTTGAAGAATTCAATTGGATGCAAACTGGGCTGTTATAATACCCATCTTGTAACGGAACAATACAACGTTGTTAAATTCATTTTAGAATAAATCATTTTTCAAATTTAACACTATTAAAAATTTTACGCAAATATTATCTTCAACAAATATATCCTATTTTTAAATGTTAAATGATTATAAAACATTAAAACCATGATTTACTCTACACAAAAAAGGGAATCGAACCTGGTACAATCTAATTACAGTTTCCATTAATAAAACCCTGAAGTAAAAAATACTTGTTTCCATCCATTTGCTATCAGCCCAATTGTACTTGTATAGTTAACAAATGCAATTATAATAACTATGACATTTGCATCCTACACTCAATTTAATTACTAACCTTTCAAGTAGAACTAGTTATGTAAATTATGTTAAATCTACATTTATTGAGTAATTTATTTATAATCCTTTAATAAATATTTGTTTGCAAGAAGAGAATTAAATATAGAAATTTTTCACTACATTTTCCAGAACAAATTTTTTGTGAGAGTTCACAACTTATTATGTACTTCGGTTAATAATATTTTAAATAAAAACAACTTCTTACTTGTGAAAAAGTCTGTAGCTGTTAAGTTTTGGTGGTCACCACTTATTTCTTCTACGTAGCCATTTTGTTTGATTCTCACTGCTACTCTATCATTATTAGCTGAAAATGAAGTCTCTACTTGGCATGCGATGTTTTGGTCATCAGGGTAACTGTTTCCTGTCACTAAATTCACTGTGACACTGAAAAGTTGCAATAATACATTGTTATTACAAAGAAAACTATCCAATGCTAGTACTATCATTAGTAATAATGGTCATTGTTATGAGAAATTAGTCACCAAACAAAGTATGTATTTCAAAATTATTACTTACCTTTGACAATTGTGTGTCATAACACCAGATACATCTATTTGGTCTCCAGAGTTTAATTGCCTGGGTATAACAAACATGTTTTCGTTCTCGTAGCGTGCATTAGGCCAAAGTGGAGCGTTCTGTGTGTTTCCGCTTAGTCGAGTGCCGTACGCGTCTCCATTTTCTTGTCGTTCTCTAAAACATTGAATACAATTTATCAATAGCACACATATAAATTAATCATAATATAGGTACTACACAAAGTAATACCTTTATACGTACCCTATACCGTATCGCGATAAGCTTTAGACTATCTTAAAATATTTCAGATAAGTATCGAAGTAACCTAATAGGCGTCATTGTAGCGCGTATTTATTCAAGTGGTACCTACACAATTCCGTGAGGCCATTAATAGTAATGTACTATATTCAGATAAAATTTTATTTATATGTTTATATAATATGCAGGAGGCAATTAATATTTTCCCAGAAAGATACACTTGTATATGAATACACTTTCTAATAAACGAAGGAAAGAATGTGCCGCCGTTGTGGTTGTTTTGATTTGACGTTTCTGTTCTGTTATGGTTTTTTTGACATTGACGTTGACGACAAGACGCGTGCGGGAAGATTATTTGCGTTTTATTAACTTACACGCGTAATCGTATTAATAAATACATCAAAATCCGCTGGTCAAATTGTAAGTAATAAACGCGTGCTTTCCCTAACCTGACGTTGGCGCAATCATCGATTATTTCGATGATGCTCTAACATTTAAAAGAAGAACAAATACTAATTATACATTATTATAAAAAAAAATATTACCTATTTTCATTAAACCCTGATATGCAATCCCAACAAGCTTTCAACATCGTGGATTAAAAATAAATTAATTAACTTCACTAACACTACACGCCAGTCTTAAGGAGAGATTCATCAACAACTACCTGTTTTAGACGGATTTGATTGATATTAGAGATGACGTAATGTTGAAAACACTGATACGATACAGGCCTTTTAGAACATTAAATCACGTCATGGCAGTGGCACACGTGGCTTCGCTGCAAGATTTTCATTTGTACTGGCGGGTAACGAAGTAGTAGTAACTGTTCACTGAATTGAGTGTTGCGTGTGTTCACTCACACCAACGTGACATGTTAAATACCTAACCGAGACGAAATTGTAATACTAAAACTTGTTCTTATGGAATTCTTGCTGACCGCATTATGCACGCAGACGCACACCTACGTTTTTATTTTCAAGTATGAAGGTGAAGTTATGACCTCATGAGATTTTACCTGACCAATGATAACGATAGCTATAGTAAGCGAGCGGTTAACTACCTGTTTACCTTGTACTTAAGACATTTTGTTATAATAGAATCCTGTATCTGTGGCTTGGTACAAGAAGTTCCAAGTCCATATTTGTAGTTTTTCAATAAACGAAGTTTTATGTTTTGACTCCTTGCCTTGCGGTAGTTTTTTAATTTCTTTGAAAACTCTGTCATGTAGATATCATACTTTTTTATATTTCAACATGTTTATAGTATATTATGAAATTGAAGTTTAACTGCCTCCTTGGCCAAACGGCTACCTTGCCGGACTGCCACGCAGAGGTCCCACGTTCGATTCCCGGCCTGGAGAAATATTTGTATGGCCTATATTTATTTCTCTCGTGAGTTTGGATGTAATTCGTGGTTGTCTATGTGTGTGTCCATGGCACCCGCGACACAGGGTTTCCCTAGTGCGGGGCTATGTTCAGTATGTGCGTTGTTATTATTATTTTTATGTAAATAAAGTAGGAAATTCGGGACAAGTCCGTTATTTCATTGATTTTTTTTTACTTAGGTGAAGTAAGAGTTATATCTTGTCGGGGATTTCACTTTAACTCCATGACAGAACTGTGATCTGATAGTCAACTTTAAGCACTAATGTACATTCTTATTCAAATATCATATTAGTCCTTTAATTTATTGACGAGGGTTCAATAAATTTTGAACAAGATAAATCCTTATAATGTAATTATAATTTATTTTTGTTCCTTTTGGTGGATTGAAATCTTGCCGTGAGATTGACAATACAAAGTCGTCATTAACTTTCATGGCAGTACTTACGAGTAAATAGTATCGCACGTAAAAATATCATATTTTTCCTGACGTAGTGCTTACTTTGATCCAACATAAAATGTTCAATGTATGTAAATCATTGTATTTTGTCAGTACTTTGCGTTGTTGATACTTCTCTATGGAAAAGCAGTAGGCAACTACACAGAAAGCACTTCGAAATCTCACTGTAAAGCCCGTAGTTGTTATTTTTTGAGATCCATATGGCGAAACGGAGTATCCTGTACTATCATATCGCACTGCTATTACAATAGTGTTGTAATTCAAAAATATGTGAAATTCAAGATTTTTACCATTGCTGAACGTAAAATTGGATTATCCGCACTTGAATAAAACTATCGTTAGAATATTTTAGGAAACAATTTGAAAAAATATCTACTTGGCTCAAAATGAGACAAACTTTATGTGAGCTAGTTCTAGCCAAGACAGTCCTTACTTAAATATCGCACTGTTAATACAATAATGTATTAACGCAAAAAGAGGACTTCTTCAGCATCGATGAAAAACGAATTACTCACTTCCCGCAAAATAATCAGTAAAATTTATGTGTTATAGTTTGTTATAGACACTGAAACAATTTCTCAAATATATTTAAAAATAAAATGGAACAAATAATTTCATGTTTTTGATAAAGTGTACCTCATTTTGAGTTAAATAGATATCTTTTGATTGTTACTTACAATATTCCAACGACGGTTTTTTTGACGTGTAGAGAATCAAATTTTACGTTCAGTAATGATATAATATTAAATTTCACATATTTTGAGTTACAAGACTATTGTAATAGCAGTGCGATATATGAAATAATTTTTTCACTTTTATTTTTAAGTATATTTGGCAAGTTTACATGTCTGTAATAAACTTTAACCTATATATAAGATTTAATGATCTTTCACAGGAAGCGATTAATTCGTTTTTCATCGATTCTGAAAAAATACACTTTTTGAGGAAGGGTGCTGGTGAACGGGCACAATTTATGTCTCAGGGTGGCAGGCGCAGTGGCAGTGCCCCTCAGATCTTTGCGATTGAAAGCTCTGGGTGGCACTGCAATTGTTATGGATAGGCGTGTCGCTTAACACCAGGCGCACGACTTCTTCATACTTGGTATTATAAAAAAAAAACACAGTGCCCGGTTACGGCAGTCGGACACTGTCATCGATTGCCACAACCGCAATTTGTATGAAAATCGAATATTTGTATCTAATTGCCGGTTGCTTGTATGCAACACAAGACACACGCTTGCGTGGCGCCTTAAAGTTTGATAAGAACAGTTGGCGTCAAAATTATACATTTAGTGGTATTTTTTGTCTATTATTTCAGCAAAATCTTCGAAATAAGTACACTTAACATCTACATTTAACATTGAAATGTAAGTATACGAGTATCTCTGAATTTAAAGTGCACATAAAATTGAAACTGAAAACAATTTGCAATTTAAAATTGGAACCAGAAACTAACCTACATATGCAGCTTAAACAGTGTTTTATTCACAATATAAAATAGTTTATATGATACATAATTGTTTTGGCGTGCGCTCAATGTCTCATACAATAGTTATTCATTTACATAGCTTTCCTTTATTTGCTATGCGCTTGGGTATTTTAGTTGCATTATTGATTCATGCAAGTTGCATGAATCAAGTATGTACGTACACCAATCGCGAGGGGCAAATATTTGTAATATATAAACCGGTAGAATCAACGCCCTGCCATGCTAAACATTTTCAATTAATTAATTACCTACTACTTTAAATAAACGTGATTGAAATAAAGAAGGTGATACCATCACAATGACAATAATGTAACATGTTTTGTTCTGAATTTATCAAGTCGCAGTTACAATTTTAAATAACGATTTGATTTAATTAAGAAATCATCAAGTAATTGGAATTTGTTTTCTTTTTCGAGTAAGTCGATGGAAATCATGTGATATGGATCATTAGCTACAGTTGTATACAGGTATACAACTGGGCCAAAGCAGAGCGGCGAACTTTGAATAACTTACGTGGAGGTATAATACAACTAAATATTATTAATTGATAAACATATCTATTCCTCGCTGTGCTCTGAGAGACGATGCGTCAAACTCTTGCTACAGTCACATTGAATGCCGCAGGAATAGAAATAAATATTTTATTTTGAGATACGTCAGAGGCATACATACGGATGGTGTTGCCAGGCGGCCGGATAAAGCCGGACATGGTTATGCTTTTTGGATGCGTGTGAGTCCGGCCAAATTAGACAGCCAATTGACCAAGTTTTGTTTTATATAATTTTGATTTCGATGTATAACCATTGCAATAACAAATGATTAACAATAAAAACGACTAATTCATTCAGTGATTCAATTTTCTTCATTCATTAGAATTTGAGAAGACTTTTTGCTAAATGATGAAGCTGTTGTAGCCTAAAACATAATGAGGAAACCTGCACACTGCAAAGCAATTTAATAATGTGCGTGATGTTCCCAATCCGCATTGGGCCCGTGTGGGAACTAACCCAACCCAAACCCTCTCATTGTGGGAGGAGGTTGGTGCAAACAAATAACGCACACACTCATAGCCCCGCACTAGCCATGCACACACACATCGATAGACAGCCACAAATTACACCGAAACTCAAGAGAGAAATAAATGTAGACCATACAAATATTTCTATCGACCCGGGAATCGAAACCGGGACCTCTGCATGGCAGTCGAGGATGGTAACCGTTCGACCACAGAGGCAGTTAAATTAAGTTAAGCAGTGGGACAATAAAATAATGTAGGTTAATTATTATATATTTGGCCAAAAACGCAACACAAAATCCTTAGCAACGTAGGGTTCGACCTTTTTATCCAAATGCTCGGCTAAACTGCTCTGTCCGGTTATTCGGTTTTAAGACCTGGCAACCCTACATACGACAATCATTGCACATAATCATGATAATGAATCATGCATTGCAGTAAAAGAAAGTGTTTGTAATGAACTAATGACTATACGAAGTATGACTTATCTGCAAATAAAACGTTTCTTAGTTCATATACTCCAAAAGTTTATATAATAGGCAGTTTTGAATTTAAAAAAAAAATGTTATATTCTTCTTACCTATTTATTTATCTCAATTCTCTCAAATGTTTCTTTTGTATTTGAATGAGAGTCAACTTGATAGACGTTAAAATTGACTAATGATATGTAAATTTTTATAAAAGTATTTCTGTATAAGCCATGGTGATACCTCCAAAAAACACTACGCCAACTTTATTTTTTGGTAATTTTCAGTTATTTTTGTAAACAAGCATATTTATTTACGGTTGTTTATTGGCGGTATCGATTTTACCTACCGCTTCTCAAGCAGAAGGCGTGAGTTGGAATTCCGGCTTGCACCTCTGAGTTTTTCGGAATTTGTATGTGAAAATTAATTTGAAATTTACTATGAGGTTTTTGGTGAAAGAAAACATTTGGAGAAAACCTTCTCACATCTGCTAAGCACTTTAATGATTGGTGAAGTCCCCAATTCACATTGTGCCCGCGTGAAAACTACAGTCCAAGCCCTCCCGTTGTGAGAGGAAGCCTGTGCAATGGGACACTAATAGGCAAACTATTATTATTTTTTATTCCAGCAGTTGTGGTTTGTGAATAACATTCCATTCTTTGTTTATGCTTACCGCGTTGTCATACGCTATAATTGATAGCTTTGATCTTTGAAATTTGAGTTACGATCGAATTCTCCGCCGGTAATCTTACAAATAATAAATGTTTGCTTTTAGCCGACAAGTTCAGTGTTCATATAAATTTTAGTATCTATAGTTAGTTTCAATTGACAATTGTATATAATATAAAGAGTTCTACGACCAATTTGGGAAGTTCACTTTTCTAAATTTGTTCTGAATCTGGGTCTTTTTCAGATTCTGTTACTCTGGTACTTAGTATTGTTGTCTAACACGTCATTATTATTATTTCGTAAATCTATTTTAGACTCTCGACTCTCTCATGGACTAAAAGAGGCCTTGTTTTGAATTCTTAAATGGCATAGAGGGTATTCCCTGGCAATGGCATAGTCGACCGGGATCAGGGACTCAGGTTCAAGAATCGGCGAACAATACGTGCCGTATCGAGAAGGAACACTTTCTGCATTTGTGCTGGATACACAGAAATCCAAAGGCCTCAAGTTGTTATCGAGGCTATTATTATTATTGCACAATTACCCAGTTTAAGTAGATTGTATGAATTATAACTCGGGGATAACTTTCTTTGTAATCATCTTAATTTTTTTTATTTTATGTGTATATTCATAACTACATATGTATGCATGTTGACGTTATTTATTATATGTGTTTATAACACTTATGTAAGTGTCGGTACTTATTGAATATATCTGTTAGTTTATACTATTTCTCCCTATTTCTGTCTTGCACGCTGTTGCCTGCTTATTACGTCTGCTCTCACTACCGTGGGTTGGTTGAAGATCTCTTTATAAGTTCACCTTTGCTAACCTTTTGTAGGATTTACATGTTCTTTTTAGTTTGTTTCGTTCAATAAACAATATAAATATTCACATACTCGTATAATGTAGTAAAAGTAGAGCTTCTTGTAAAAGCGTTCATCCAGGAAGCACTGCCACCACACCTATTTCTGCTGCCAATCAGTAATACGAGTATTCGTCGAATCGGTTTTGAAGGGTAAGAATGCTGTTGAAACTACAGGCACAGAAAACTTGTCAACTTTAAGTCTCAGGGTTACGGGCGCGGTGGCGCTGCTCCGCGAATCTTTGCTATTTAAAGTTCTGAGTGGCATTGTAATGTTGAAGAAATATTATTTGCACTGATGTATGTTTTTTCTTGGAACGGCTTATCCGTTATGTTACAATATACTACATATATTACATTAAAACCATTAACACTTGGTTTACTCAAAGCATACATGGATCAATGATCTTGGTCCTTCGTGCGAATCATGGATGCGCTAAATGCCTTTTCTGAATTCTAGTTTTGAATTATGTCTTTACTGATCAAGCCGTTTTTTTAATAAAATACCGACTGCCGACTCTTTTCTTACTAATTCAACAAGTTATTTACGCATAAATATTATCAAGTTTAGAATTAAGTGCCAGTGCGTAAAAGTGTTTAAACTAGAGTTGTTTGCACTATACAGATGGCACGTGCGTTACCGAGACGGCTCACTCTTTTGTCCTATTGTTTTATAAAGATGAAGCAGTAAGACGAATCGGTGCAAATAATATTTCGCCAACTATAACTGTAATGGATAGGCGTGTCGCTTATCACCAGGCGCTCGACTTGTTCGTCACGTCACTTGATAACACAGAAAGGGAAAAAATATTTGACATTCTAAGGGTCGTATTCCAGAACTCTACTCAATGCTCAAGTCAGGATTTGAGCAGACTTGAGTATGATTTCAAGCACTGGAAATACTACCCTAATGGCAAAGACTTGAGTATGATTTTCAGTGCTTCAACCAGGAGTTTTTATGCGATTTGAAACCTTATTTTCATCGTACTTATGGAGAGGTTTTCGTTATCTGTAGTATATTTTAAAATTATCACTACTATATTTGCAACTAAGCACTAATTTCAATAACTTATTAGTATTGATTTTGCCATCAATTACTTTTTGTTTTTATAGAATTTACGTGAGTAACTTAATAGGTACCTTATCTGTATTGCTACTAACACTATATTAGTGTAATGATTACTCTCACAATGTGCTAATTTCACAATAGATTAATTAAAGATATTAAACTTGTTTCGAGACTTTTGTCGCTGTACGACGTTATATTTTTAATCGGCAGTCAGACTATCTTCCACACGGATGGTGATCGTATTTTAGACATTTGCGTTACATTACATAGAACTTCCCTGTTATCGTCCCCATTAGTACAAATAAACGTAAATTACCAACAATTTTGATTGAAATATTTCGATTCAGAATTTCATGTTCCATCATCAAGCCACGCCGACCTAATACTTCCTTTCACAACTGGAACTACATAAGTTTTCCAAGAGTTGTGACCCGTCTTCGACTTTTTCGTAATTCCACCACCACTAGTAACTATACCTCTTGCTAATGGTGAGGGAAAAGATTGTAATGAAACCTGGGGTCCTACTCTTGAAGCTCGAAATCCGTAGTTACGACCGTTTTCCCATTATGGATGACCTACGGAATTACTCTTTAATTACGTCAACGAAAAGACGGGTCCGTTCGACACTGTCAAACCGTCGCCCATGCGAAACTGTCATATGGGTTTTCATACATTCTTAGTTTTAGCCCCGATCGAAACTTAAGCACACTCAAGTCTGTAGGTTATCCATAGTGGGTAGTTTAACTTGAAAGTTAAAGTCAAAGTTATCACTGTACAAATTTTATTTATTTTGTACAACTTGCGTTGGTTACGTTACATTTATATAGCAAATATTAAGAGTTTGACGTAACTGCGAGACACAGACTCGGTCTTGGTCTTGATCTGCATCTGCATGCAAATGTTCTCCCACTAAGCTACAACCATCACTGTTGTAATGTACTGTATTATCTTACTTATTGTCCTCGCTCCTATATACGTATCATCCATTAATGTTGCTGCAGTAACAAATATATTCTTGTTAAATGTGTCTAGTGTGTTGAACTTAATGTTCCACAAGAAACCTTGTCAGAACCCTGTGTGTTCAAAACTTATTTACTTAAAAATTTCATTGTCAATTATGGCCAGTGTCGCTCGTGCAAACAAACCGGGTATAGCAATCCTCGTTTACATACATGTGAAAATTAAATGTTTGTATTTGCGGTAGCTCAGCTTACTTAACTTAAATGTTTTATTTCAAATATATTTTAACTCTTCAACAAGAGAATAGAATTTAGGGCGCCTTCAAATTAGACTGTTGTAGAAGCGCTGCAGTGATGCCGTAGCCGCGAAAAAGTAGCGCGCGCGTGTCACGACGACGTGGCGTTGCAACTGCACTTCTAAATATTGTATGAAAATTATTAGTGGCGCGTCTACATCGCCACTGTGGAGCCACTGCAGCGCTTCTAATTTGAAGGCACTCTTAGGGTCGTATTCCAGAACTCTACCCAATGCTCAAGTCAGGACTTGAAATACGACCGATGAGCACTGGAAATACGACCCAAATGGCAAGGACTTGAGTATGATTTCTAGTGCTGTAAATCATACTCAAATCCTGACTTGAGTATTAAGTAGAGATCTGGAATGCGATCCTTAAACTTCTTTACTGATGTAATAATTAATATGGACCTACCAATTGCGACGGCGCGCAAATAAGTGTACTACGGCCACTGCCAGTTAGTGCTGCGCACTTCATACACATAGATTCATATTCATTCACATACATAGTTCAAATTTCAACCTTGGAAAAGACAAAAATAATGTGGGAATTAATACGAATTAGCAGTATTAACGCGGATATAAAATAGAAGTAGTAATATTATGAAAACTGAAAGTGCACTGTGATAACAACGACAGATAGCAGAAAATTACTTCTTATGCGCGACACTGAAGCCATCTTTTTAACAATGAGTATCTTTACGCCGTTCCAATAAGTGAGAATTTAATATTCTTAGATATAATATGAACTTAAAGTGTGAATTTTTTAATTTAATTTCGGATACTTTATGGTAACCCGTACTTAATTTTTTATTTTTTCAAGAATTGCTTAAATTCTCTTACGTATAAAAGGCCTTTGAGTAACTGTATAATTTTCCCTAAAACAGGGACATACCCACGCAAGAACTCTGATGTAGAGACGGAGACAATTTAATTTTTTACAACGTGCCTCAGTTTCAAGTCCCGCCATCGGTCTCTTAAACAAATTAATTCATCAATGTAAATAATAATAATACTTTTATTTCATCCAAATCTTTATTGTACCACTTAAACAGTTTAACAAAATATAACAGTTTTAATTTGTACGAATTTTTGTATATAATAAAGTTATAAATAAAAATAAAACTCGTCTTTACAAATAAATTTACTTATCGTGTAACGTTTAGAGGCCTACTCTCGCTTTTTGCTGAAAACACAATGTTGCAAGCTTTTTTTAACATTGCAACATAACGTCTATGATGACTATGACGCTTAAAAGTTTTTCTAAACGATTTTGCAAACTAAAAAGAGTTTAAATGAAAAGAGCTTTTAGCTTAAGCACGATTTTTTTAAAAACCACAACGTAATAATTAATAAAATTCAAAAAAAGCAGTTTTTTTCCATACCTAGTGAAATTGGGGTTATGCTTGTGCTAAAAAATAAAAATGTTCTGCAATTCTGGGCCTGGTAACTTCTTTCTCAATTACCGTCTGTCCTTATTTTATTTTTATTTTACAACAAATACTTATTTTAAATATTACATACAATTAAAATTGTATACAACATTGGTGTTAGGTAAACAATATTTATGTCGTTTTTGGCGTATATTAGAGTACTGTGTTATATTGAAGGACATAATACTAGTGTGTTGCCTTTAATTAAAAAATAAATTCAATTGTTATAGAACTCTACACACGATACTAAATCACTTTGCCTAAAAAGCCCATATCCAATTCGCATTTTTTAAATTCTTTTCATGTGATCGGACATCCGGACAGTCGGCAATTGGACAAGTTATGAGAGAAGTTAAAAAAATTCGTTAATTAGATATTCAATATTCGTATCGAGAAAATTGAAAAAAAAAACACTAGGTATGTGTGCTGCGTCGTCCTATGAAATTTTTGCACTTTTTTTAAAACTCTGTATGTAATACTTTGTACTTGAACCTACATGTATCTATTTAAATCTGTACTTTGAAAACCTATTAGCAGAGTCAGCGAAGCGTTGCTAAAGTAATAAAAGAAAAAGAAAAAAGAAAAGCTTGGCCTTGAAAAGTGATTCCTTCTGTGATTCTTATGTTAATCTACATAGAATAATATTATGTAACTAATTCAACTATATATCATCATCAACTAATTATTATAATATATCTTAAAAAAAACACTAATTCCAACAATAAATAAAGTTTATACATACCTGAAATCGAGACAAATTCGGACCCATTTCGGATGTCGCTTGTATACCTGGAGATAAAATGGCACCTGTGACATTTCGGATCGTCATTTCTCGGATTCAGTTCTGGGGGTCTACTCTCTATCTGCATCCAACATCCAAGTTATAAGACGCATGTTGCGATGCGTCTCTTAATATTGTCGAGTACTAGTTATTTGACAGTAATTGTTTCGGATGTCGGACGGAGAACGAGAGTCCAATCGGACGTATTGCGCAAACGTTCTAAGTCTAGATGTGACGTTCTTATTGCACATCTGTACGTACTTACATACATACAACAGGTATAAATCCATAAGCAACCGAAGAAATTGGTATGTTATCTCAACCATTGAAAAATCAAACTATGAAACATACGTAACGTTATAAACGTCTGTTAGTAATAATAACAACAATGCGTCAGACAACCATATCAATTTCCTGGGCCCTGATTTTAATTCAAATCGGAACCGATCCGATCGGGTAGCCCACCCGCAATATTATACGCCTCGACTCGGAAAAGACGGAGTTTCCGACCGGTCGGTAGAGGCAATCAAAATCAAGCTGCTTGTCTCAAACTAAGAATTCCTTGTACTATGAGTACCATAGTAACGGAATTTTCTCTGAGAGGGAAGTATTATCGTTACTTGAAGTTTAGGTAGATATATTCTGCTTATTCCTATCTTTATACATATTTAGTTGTTTTTTTAGATTAAAAAAAAGGAAACAAAAAGCAGTAATCGCAAACGATTTTCTTTAGTCCAAAAATTAGAGTAAGGAAAATATCGCGAGAATCGATGACTAATGACACCGCAATACTTATTAAAATACAAATAATAATTAAAAACTTTCTGTTTAATGTTTAGATGCTTTGTTTGTTTGAAGTTTTTTATAGTGCTATTTGAAATAGATTAAGTACGTAAAGATTAAGGCCAGTAAAATACGTAATAATTACATAAAGGTAGTCAATATATTTGAGAACATTATTTCACGGTATTTTTTTATAACTTAACTTATGAAATGACTGGATAAAATTGCACCTGATAAAAGACCAAAAATTTCCTCTGTACAATGCTTAAAAAACATATTCCTGTATATAAAAAATGGGCTTTGAGGAGCAGCGACATATCTTTTCTAGCAAGAACGTAAGTATGTGATTCGTTAGGAAAGTACTTATGTGTAAAGAGGTTTGTGTTCCACACACCACAGTTTTGCCCAACTTCCTTTGTTTGGGTTATAAATGTGTTGTTCGTATCACTTCTAATACATCACTATGGACTTAAGTAACTAGGTACTTCTAACCACGTTCATTTCAATCTCCTTGTCTCGCTTTGTCGTCATAACTATCCAGTGTCTCAAAACAACGATTGTTTCCGCTCGTCTGGACGTGACAATGTGAACGTTCTGTATCTTTATTCATGCTTGACGCATGATGTCATGTTTTCTCACAAAAACCCAATTAGGGTCGTTTCTTTTCAAAGCTAAGACGCTAGTATAAAATTTAACGATTTCACTTCATCGAAATCACCTCCAATTGTCAAATATTCAATATCTTCCATGCGGTGTTCGAGGACACAGGAATGGAGTGTCGACGAGCTTTGCAGTTCTAGTTTTATCCTTTTATCTGATTTAGTTTTGAACGTGATTTCGAAATCTAGTTCTGAAAATATAAAATAATAATAAAAAATAAAAAAAATTGTTTATTGAATAACGTATTGTACAAATGAATAATTAAAGGCTGATTATGCGAATAAATGTAAAATATAACATGTACCTGAACTAGGAGAATCCTGTATTTCAGGTAAAAAATACTAATTATACAGGTGAATAGATGATGATTAAATTATAAACAAAAAAATATATATATAAAAAAAAAATTAAACAATAAAATGCAAATCATATACCTATACGCTTAAATAAAATTAATAAATACAAAGATAAAAGTTTTATAGTAGTAAGATGCATGTGCAGGATAGTAAGCAACATGAAACAACGAAGAATGTTCATAAATCTTCGAAGACTTGCAAAGTCCCCTTCAACATTGGGCTAATGTACGGGTAGATACAGAACCAGGTGATTTGTGTTAATATTCTTTAGTACATTCGGAGCAAAAAAAACATTAGCGTATACCACCACTACACAGTGTGTACCATCTTTATCATACTTGTCACTAACGTCGAGTGTACCAAAAGTGGCTTTTAAAAGAAGAAGAAAATAGACCATAACAGCAGTGTACTAAGTATTTTTTTATTAATACGTAGAAAATTTTCGGCAAGCAGTTGGGAATCGAATTATATGGACGGCTCGCCACTGCACAGTACCTACATGCGGGGTTAGTGCTGCGTATAATACGTTCTAATCGCTGTCGGTAAATTAGAATATTTAAGAGTTATCTAGAATATTCAAGAGATAAATGACTCGATGGAATTGTATACATCTTATGAGTATGAGTCCTACACAGAGTTTTTAACAAGTAGTTAAAAGTTTATGGTCTTTAGGTTATTCTTTCTAAGTTTTGCTTTGAATAACTATATATTTTTCCTTTTTTGACGAAATGTTCTTGTGTATATTATTTTTGCCATCGTAATACCATGGCAAACACAGACCATCTACTGGTAAAGGGTAACCACCACTGATGAACATTTGTGATATTAAGTATTCCTAACACCGCAAATGCGTTGGTGGCCGTGGGACAAGGTCAGGTATTAAGCGTATAATTGAGCTGACTTTCCTTAACCTACAATCCAAGTTAGAAATAGGTAAACCTATGATGAGTGACAATAACTTAGATATGCTCTTGTACCACTTACCTGAAAACAATTCGTCGGGGTCTGTCTCTTCGTCTTTCGGTGGCCGATATTCTCCTCCAATTACGGTATTTATTGTTACAGATGCATTTCTAAAATCCAATCTGATCTGGCATGCAATATTATTAAAATCAGGCGATGCGCTTTTTTTATTTGCCGTCACTAGATTTACTGTCAACCTGAAACGTGTAATTATAAAACCAATTATCAATAAAAAGTATTGAATTTATGAATGAATTACGCGAATTACTCTACGGGAAGGAAGCTTATGTAACAAACAAAGCAATGTACAAGGAAAATGTTTAAAATAATTTTCTAAGGAAATAATTAATATATTACCTTTATTATTTAGAAATATGGTGCAGTGTTTAGGTTTGGAATATTGTTCTAAACTGATAGTTATGACATGTAAATACTGACCTCTCTGTAGAACCCTTAAAAGTTCCCACAATGTGAATCTCTTCGAAGTCTTTTAGCTTGCTTGGTAGTTTAAATACTTTTCTGTCCAAAGATTCTACATGATCTCTACCACTGAAAAGAAGAAAAAAATCTATATTAGTGCTGTACTATCACGTACAATAGAACTATCACTTGAAATGAAGTTATAGAGATATTAAAGCATCCGAAGCCTATTATTATATTTGTGTAGGAAATGGAACCTCTATAATATAGTAGATAGTATGATTGGCAAAACCTTATAGAAATGTTTGTTTTCCATAGGGAACAGGAACTCAATATTGTAATTATATAGATATTTCTTACCAATCCTACTGGATTCGCACAAATAAAACGTTTTATCAGTGTTTAAATGCTGCTAATTTTTATAGACCACAAACGTGACTTGCTCTGTACTCGATAGACCATTGTCATATCTAAATGCGTGGTAATATATAGGTATTTGGAGGAAATATTATAACTGTGATTACAATTGTGATTCAAATTGAATGGTTTTGTTTAATATACGTATAGTATACCCGATATACATGACATACTAGGAATTCTGAAGTTCATAGCACAGTACACCTAGGTACCTACGATAACTGAGATATACTTGTAGGTTGATGTGTTCACCAAGTTTACATATATGTACATAGATAATACTTTGAAGGTGTGTCAGTATTTTTGTAGATACTCGATAGCGAGTTCCTAGGTTTTCACCATAATTACACATTGCAGATTAAACTATTTCTTCGGATGTAGAATCGCGTATATTTGTTTTTTTTTTTATCAAACAAACAGGTCGCATAGTCACAGCCGACCTTTGCTGCTGCATACCATGATACAAACCGAAACGCTGATTTGTTTGAAAAAAAAAATTCGAACAGGTGAGATGGAGATCCAACGCGCACTTGTTTTTATTAAAAAAAAAGATAAAAGAAATGTGCACGTTGTTAAATCCGAAAACAATACTTTTCGTTTCCAATGATAGTATCATCATTTTATGTACTATAATACTATATCGATGATTCATTCATTAATACTTTTGTATTTTTCACTACACCTGTTTTTTATATTAGTTTTTAGATTTATTAGATTGCAAATTTTATATTAGTTACTTGATATTGTATACAAAAAAGTATAAAAAAAATCGAAAGTAAGTCTTTCCCACACAAAATGTGATTGGAAAAGCAAATTTTTGTCTATATTAGGACCAAGCGCTACGTAGCATTTTTCTTAATGCTCACAGCTAGGTAACGGAACACGTGCCTGCAAACTGTATTTATAATCCCTACATTTTCTATGATAAATAGACATTTTCTTGACACAGTGTCGAATGTGTCAAGATCAGATTTTATTTAAAAACCTGGGTTTTTTTAAAAACGATTAATGATTTTCCTCTTACCTATCGCTAATATTATTATCACTAACAGGAGCAGCCTTAGCACCAATCAGGTTGTAAGTCATAACGCACATAACAAACATTATAAAATGCATTCTTGTCACTAAAACGCTCTACTATATCAGGGAAATTCTTTAATTTATCACAGATTGGTAAATTTTTAAATATAACTAAAAAATTTTTTTTAAATAAATTTATATAAATATGAACACATGTACAAGTTGATCGAGCGTGACACGAGTATTAGTATTGACCACAAATTGAGAAACTATATAAACGTGTATTATGAGTCATTAAACAAATACGTCATAATGTATTGTATGTGAGTTTGTTTATTGTTGTATAACATACTCATGTATCCTTGTGTGGGATTTACCGCTTTTTCCGACAGACTGATTACACGTTTTTTGCCATTCGCTATATTTCACCGTGAAAGGAGTAGAAAGTAGAACGTTGCGTAGGATGTGTGATCCAAGGCTGAGATTTATAAAATGAACTTTGACTTCGACTAAGTAAAGATGGCAATCTTTATTTTTGTATTTCATATAAAGTTACTTCGTTAAGTTGAGTTACTTCGTATTTTCTTCCTTAAACTTAGGCAAACTAGGTACTAACAAAAAATCCTTCGATCTGACGAGACTCGAATTTTTGCCAATCTAGGGCAACCGCTCTACCAACTGACCTACAGATGTAGTCAGCAGTCTTCCATTGAGTTAGATCTTTGTTTTTGGTTTTTAACGGCTTTTTTTATCGTAGCGTTGCCCTAGATTGCCAAAACAGACACAGGTTCTAGTCCTGTTAGATCGAAGGAATTTTTCTTTGTATTCAGTCCTTGTTATTAATGTAAAAAAAGTAATTTCACCAAAAATAAATGGATATCATGGTAGTAAAATATCATAATATTCATTAAAAATCAATATCAGGCGTATGTTTATGATGATGAAGTATGTTTTGTTCACACGGAATGCTTGCTTAGCTCATCATTTTTGCTTAACCGAAGCGATAGAATTACGGACAGTGTGATAAGAGAGCGTTGTAGTGTGAAAGAGGACATAGTGACTAGAATAGAAAAGGCGTCGATGGTTTGGTCAAGTGGAACGAATGGATACATCGTATAAATTTATAGAGCGAATGGGAATGATAATGTGGGGGAAAGGTCAACCTCGGCTTACATATCTTATCTAGATAATGGGTGTTTCGGATAGTGCTCCGCAGTGAATTCCTTTCCTCTGTTACTCACAGTATAGGGAATTCTCTAGTTTGAGACCAGTCAATTGGTGTGATTGTCTGGCTAACTGTAACAAATATAGTTTCTTTAGCGAATTGTTATTTCTGATCCTATCATATATTATTATAGAGTTCTTAGAAGCTTGGGATATTAATTTAGGACCTAAGCGAAGACAGCGTTCTTCAAGATTTATAATATGTCTGTATTTGTCTAAACATATAATTTGTTTTTTGCACTGGGTTTTTTCGAAATAAATAAAATAAATAAATAACGCACACATTCAACATAGCCCCGCACTAGGGAAACCCTGTGTCGCGGGTGCCATGGACACACACATAGACAACCACAAATTACACCCAAACTCACGAGAGAAATAAATGTAAGCCATACAAACATTTCTCCCGGCCCGGGAATCGAACCTGGGACCTCTGCGTGGCAGTCCGGTAACCGTTCGACCACGGAGGCAGTTACATATTTTTGCTACGATTATATATATTCCTGTAGTCTATTTAAGAATTTCCATATTTTCTTATCTCGCTCTATCACAAGGAAAATCTTTGTTCAATAAATATTAGGGG